>NC_137003.1:28001514-28194014 GCF_032717465.1 Coenobita brevimanus
GGAAGAGGAAAGAATGAAGGAAAGAAAGATGGAGGATGGGAAAGGGCAGACACCCGACAGCAGCACTACATCGAGTGAGTGGATGGTGATCGCCCCCACATACCACAAAACATTCTTTCAGGAAAACTAAAACCATCATCATCATCATCATCAATCGCTCTCACAGTTTCATCTCTTCAATTTACAATCCATGTGAGAATAAATGAACGTGACTGTCACGGGGTTTTTAAAATAAATGCAAGATTATTTAAATGATAATGTTCAATAATTGTGAACAGCAGGAACAAGAATTGTCTTGCTAAATCAAGCAATGATTACTTTACGCTGGCTTGCTTCGCACGATTCTCTAAGAACGAGAAATTATAAACTTTCTCAACAGTACACAGCAGAGACTAATTAATCAATTGCTGTTTATTAGTACTGTTAGCCTCTGGAGAAAGTTACTTCACCCCTGACAATAAATAACTAATACTATTAATAATATCAGGTTCTTGCTGATGCATAACTCCTAGAAGGCACAAAGGATTTTAAGCTTAATACAAGACTGGCCTAAGTACCAGTTATGAATGGCATAACGTTTATGCAAGCTAGGAGCTATAAGGGAAATAAGCTTAATTGTGGAGAAATGAAACACGAGTTTACATTACATTAAGCTCAACAAAAAGAACTGTTAAATTTATTGACTACAAAGAAATAAATTTAACGTTACATCTCAAAATGAATTCAAATAAAGACATTGCACTCACTCACTCACTCAAAAGCTAAATTCTTACGCCTAGGAAAAGCACCTTAACTAAACTCTTATGTCTAGGAAAACTAAAAGGAAATACTAGTCAATGAATGTAGTGCATCACCAACGAAGGGTGGGAGCCTGGAGAACTGTAGTCTAGTGGAGTCTGGGTGCTAGCTGACCTCTCACTCTCTCACTGCTGGAGCACAGAACCTCACTCCGTCACGACAGACACTTGACTGACTATTCAAATACGATGCATGTGGTAGAACGCACAGGCCAGCCCAGAAAGCGTGGCCAACGTTTTAGGCAAGCAGGGGCAAACAATAAAGAAACAAAAATATTGCTCAGTAGAGCACTTAATGACGTGCATTAGATCGGTCACTTTTGAAACAGTGACGAATGTTTTGAAAAGTATACCACCGAAATAGAGAAAGAAACGGTTAACTGAGCGATACACAGTGAGTTTTCCACTAATAGTTCGTGGTTTCTCACAAAAGGAAAATGTCGCGAATTTGATTCGTGACATTACGGCCCTACAAAATGAATTTTTTCATTATGGGAAAAAATTTGTGGATATATATATATATGTACACATCCTAACTCAGTCACACAAGATTCACACTGTGGTGTGTGTGCTATCCTGATACAGGAGAAAATCACTATCGCCAATGAGCGTAAAAACCTCGTATTTACGTTAATAGAGGCAAGCTTGAGGTAAAAAACGACGGTGAAAATCCTGTACTCAGGTCAAACTGAGCGAAAGTTTGCTACATTTACACTGACAACTAATTGTTGTGTAGCGTGGTGTATGTAATACACGGTGTAGGTGTGACAGTTGTAGTGTAACTGTACCTACATGTAAAATGACACAATAATATTAATAATATGGTGACGACGAAGGCAGAGGAGAAGAGGCGGCAGTTTGCGGCAGACGATCAGCTGGCCTGCACAGCGAAACTGCTACACCCATTGCTGTACCTGCAAAATCAATTAAGGTGGAGCATCAAAAGTGTCAATGAGACAAAAATTCTTATTGCGTTACAATTAGTCTCTCTGCCTAGCAGTCAGTACATGCTACGAAAGGTACGCTCTAGCTGAAAAATACGAGTGACAGCCTAAGCTTCGTACATTCGAAGTCACCATTAATTTATCAGGTAGATTATTAACCGAGAAACGTAGTCCCTGGACGCTGTTGTCTCGAGGACTCATGTAGTTTACTGGTTAAACTTAACTCTACACTTACGATTAGTGTCGGCAAGTTGAGAATCCTTATGCAAACTTGGGCTCGTGTGTCCGCTGACACAGCCTAGAACTCCACATGGGTCCTCAACCTGTGCCTTGACTTAGTGCCTATATTAATATCGGGGAGCTGAGAATCCTTGTGCAAACTCGGGCTCGTGTGTCCACCAACACAGCCTCGAGTCGCCTCTGCGGGGTTCTCTCTCGAACTTCCCCTTTAACCTACAGTACTTATATTAATATCGGGGAGCTGAGAATCCTTGTGCAAACTCGGGCTCGTGTGTCCGCAGACACAGCCTCGAGTCGCCTCTGCGGGGTTCTCTCTCGAACTTCCCCCTTAACCTACAGTACTTATATTAATATTGGGGAGCTGAGAATCCTTGTGCAAACTCGGGCTTGTGTGTCCACAGACACAGCCTCGAGTCGCCTCTGCAGGGTTCTCTCTCTCTTTCCCCTTAACCTACAGTACATATGTATGTACAGGCCCTGGACATACTGTGTCTTGTGGGGCCAACAAGTGAGACGTCAGGTCTACACTTTTAACTGGGAACCAGGCTGGTCCTTGGATTACTCAAATCTCTGAGGCCGCCTATCTTATGGAACCCAGCATACAACAGTTGCTAGTTAGTAAGCAGTTAGTAGGCGAGACATCAGGTCTACACCCACATTACCACTACCCTGTCTCTCAACTGACTCAGAGATTACGGGTGTGGTTACAAACGGCACAGGAAGGACATGTCCCTGATTAGTGGTGTTACTTTGACACACACTGCAGGAACGCGTCTCGTCCCATCCCTGGCCAGAAAAAGTCAGCTCGGATATGGCCCTGGGTCTTCCTTCTGCCCATGTGACCTCCTGAGGCTGAACAATGACCCCATTGTAACACTGCTAGGCGGTACTTGGCAGGAACGACAAACTGCAGTCGAACCTCGCCTTCGGGTGTTCGTGACTCACAGTAGAGCCGTCCTTGTTTACGAAGGAACTTGGCTCGACCTCCCCGTGAATTTATCACTCTACCCTTTTGTTTGTTCCGCACGGCAGCAATTGTCGGGTCAGAATGTTGTTCTTGACAACAAGTTGGCTACTCATCAGATCTTGCGGCGATTCAGTGGTCACTGGGGTGACACAGTCTGGAGCCTCAGCCATGTCTCATGTTACCGCAGCAGCTGAAGTCTGAGTAGCGTCATGTTTGGTGCAACTATCCTTGACACCGGAAATATTGCCTATGATAAAGTCAAATAAAGGTTCTGGCATGACAACTGCGAGTGTCGTACCAGTATAAAATGGAGATGCCACCTGGATACATGCCTCACGGAACAATCTCACTGATCCATCAATAAGATTTGCATGGATCTGCCGACCTGTGTACTGCTCAGGCAGAACTAAACTCTGTTTGACAGAGCAACCTGAGGAACCATTGTCTCTCAGGACCTTCCCAGGGATGCCTCCCACAAACCCTGGCTGAACAAGGAAGGTACTGTCACCTGTGGGAGGGCCTGTGAAGGAAGCAGCTAGCCACTCATGAGGCTGCTGAATTGATGCGGCAAACGTAGTGCCCTGAGACTTAGATACTTGAGGGGTCGTACTCACTGCCTGTGGAGATGGAACATTGGCCATCTGTGGAGGGGGGTTCACTGTCACTGTGGGACTAGTGAACTGTGGGGGAGTACCCATAATGGTAGGGACGTGACCACCGTGCTGCTGCTGAGGAATGAAGGCTGCATTTGCTTCCTGCCTCCTATTCACTTGAGCTGGTGGTGAAAAGGTCGGTCCCGACGGTTGGTTGCGTGGCTGATACTGCTGCTGGTTAGGGTACCTGTTGTACCGCTTCCACTCAGGTTTCTGAGTGTTTTGCCCCTGGTCCTTCCACTGCGGTTTTGGACCTTGGCCATCACTCTGAGAATGGCCTTGTTGGTGGGGTTCAATCTGAGACGGTTTCCCAGATTTATCAGCTTTCCTGTTCCAGGTATGCTGCTTACGAGTTTGCGTCAGCCTTTTCTACCATTTGGCTGGCATCTTTCACCTGGCAGATCTTAAGCTGTGCTATGAGCTCAGCAGGCCACGACCTCTCTAGCTGTGTATGCAGCATAAGGTCAATTATCCCCTCACGTGTGGAAGGAGTTTCGTCTTTCTCCATCCACTCACCTAAGTAAGCAGTGAGACGGTCGAGGAACTGAACAGGTGTCTCCTTGTCTTGGAGACGAGCTTGCATGAACTGAACTTTGGCGTCGTCTACTGTGAGACCATACGCCTTAATGAGTGCACCTTTCATCATCTCATATGTGAGATTGTCTCCACGAATTCTGTGGAGAATATCGAGGGCAGGACCCTCAAATAAACTAAGAAATTGGAGCCGCTTAGCTGCCTCATCCAGTTGATAAATGTCTGCCATGTCCTCAAAACGAGCTATGTACGGCTCAATTTGCTCGCCTTCCTTGTATGAAGGAAGCTTGATGCGTGGGGTCGCCGGGACATGTGGAGGGAGAACGCTCGTGGAGCTTTGACCAACTGCACCAGATGTATCTGAAGCCAAGGAATCTCGCTTGAGCTTCAGCATTTCATATTCGTGTTTTTCGCGTGCTTCTCGCTCGGCACGTTCGTGTTCTTGTTCTCTGTCTCGTTGTTCATGCTCGTATTCGCGTTGTTCTCGCTCTTGTACTAGCTCGTGTTTCTGTTGTTGTCACTCTTGTTCTAACTCGAGCTCGCGTTGTTTCTGCTCGTGTTCGCGCTGTTCTCATTCGTATTCGCGCTCCTTTTCGCGTTCCTCACGCTGTTCTCGCTCGTATTCGCGCTGAATCTTACGCTCTTCACAGGCATCATTCTCGTGCTGCTGGTCCATATTATGCCGTGAGAGTATGTACTCTTTAATTTCAATTGGGTCTGTAAGACCCATATCTTTGGCTTCCTGTAAAAATATGGTGGTAGCCATGTCGCTAATTTACTGAGCAAGCCGAAACTGAGTACTGACTGCTGCTTCGCAAATGAATATAATAAACACAAGTAAAGAATACAGACACAAGCTAGTGGTGACCAGTCTTATCTAGTTAACTGGCAAAGAATAAAGCAAAAATGCAAATGACTGGGAAGACTCAATAATTAACGCAATGGGTACGGCGGCTACCCAGGAGCGAATAAAATCGTCTGACGTTACCAAAAATAAAGTACTAAATAGAGTTAAGTATTCTATGGATTAATAATGCAAAAATTCACTTGCTAAACTAACGGTAAACACCAGTGAGCTTGTGCCTATAAACTATAATGATAAATACATAAATATGAACGAGTGAGTATTATCTAGTGAATAGCTTTAGAGCTAAGAGTTAATATCCTGGAATGAGGTCGCCAATTGTCACGGGGTTTTTAAAATAAATGCAAAATTATTCAAATGATAATGTTCAATAATACTGAACAGCAGGAACAAGAATTGTCTTGCTAAATCAAGCAATGATTACTCTACGCTGGCTTGCTTCGCACGATTCTCTAAGGACGAGAAATTATACACTTTCTCAACAGTACACAGCAGAGAATAATTAATCAATTGCTGTTTATTAGTACTGTTAGCCTCTGGAGAAAGTTACTTCACCCCTGACAATAAATAACTAATACTATTAATAATATCAGGTTCTTGCTGATGCATAACTCCTAGAAGGCACAAAGGATTTTAAGCTTAATACAAGACTGGCCTAAGTACCAGTTATGAATGGCATAACGTTTATGCAAGCTAGGAGCTATAAGGGAAATAAGCTTAATTGTGGAGAAATGAAACACGAGTTTACATTACATTAAGCTCAACAAAAAGAACTGTTAAATTTATTGACTACAAAGAAATAAATTTAACGTTACATCTCAAAATGAATTCAAATAAAGACATTGCACTCACTCACTCACTCAAAAGCTAAATTCTTACGCCTAGGAAAAGCACCCTAACTAAACTCTTAAGCCTAGGAAAACTAAAAGGAAATACTAGTCAATGAATGTAGTGCATCACCAACGAAGGGTGGGAGCCTGGAGAACTGTAGTCTAGTGGAGTCTGGGTGCTAGCTGACCTCTCACTCTCTCACTGCTGGAGCACAGAACCTCACTCCGTCACGACAGACACTTGACTGACTATTCAAATACGATGCGTGTGGTAGAACGCACAGGCCAGCCCAGAAAGCGTGGCCAACGGTTTAGGCAAGCAGGGGCGAACAATAAAGAAACAATAACATCGCTCAGTAGAGCACTTAATGACGTGCATTAGATCGGTCACTTTTGAAACAGTGACGAATGTTTTGAAAAGTATACCACCGAAATGGAGAGAGAAACGGTTAACTGAGCGATACACAGTGAGTTTTCCACTAATAGTTCGTGGTTTCTCACAAAAGGAAAATGTCGCGAATTTGATTCGTGACAGTGACAAATAATCCCTTACCTACCTAACTGCAGTGATTCTGTTACTGCTTTCGTCAAACGATTTTTCAACCTGGAAGAGTTGACTACAGCCTTCAGTTACCTGTCCGCTGATAGACGTCTGTTAAAAGTTACATAAAATCGGTCGGTGGTTAGTGCTGTAAATTGGCAGGGAAGAGTCGACTACTATCGGTATCGGAAGGGAAAAATTATCCGGTAATCGGATTCGTATCCTAGTCGGCCGAGAAACAATGAAAAATACATAAATGCTTGTTTTACCTAATGACCTTAGACTGTATAGTACGTATATCTTCACCACTGTAGTGTGAACTTATGGTGTACTGATGATTTTTGTGCCACATTCTAATGTCTGTTTTAAATTATAAAATGCTTGAACTAGATCACACGAAATATTTAAATAATAATATTATATCACGTGTTAAAATGAAGCTCGACAGAATTACCAAGAAAACAGTCTTCTGTCAAAGACCTATGGCAGACTAGTAAGAACTTGCGAGTCTCTCTCTCTCTCTCTCACACACACACACACACACACACTGGCGGTGTTCCATGAGTGATATTATTTAACCTTAATATTTACATTCGATGGTACAAGAGCTGTGAGTAGAAGTGTTTCTTTTCATTTTTTTCCCTATTAATCTCCAGCAAAATGCTTACGGTACGATTAAACAATAAACGCAATTTAATTATCATTGCCTTTCTCTGAGTTTCAGGAATATAGTGCAAAACTCGGTCGTTACTTGCAAATATAATCTCAACTCTCTCTCTCTCTCTCTCTCTCTCTCTATTATATATATATATATATATATATATATATATATATATATAATATATATATATATATATATATATATATATATATATATATATATATATATATATATAATATTTCATTGAATAACAATTTCTTTAGCTTTCATAATTGGATTTTAATTATAAAGAAACTATAAAATGATAACTGGGCAAAGTAATAGGAAACATAAAGGACATACCATAACTTTTGTTTCCATAAAAGTACGGAACACTAAGTCATAAGACAAACAGTGGACATATAACATCTTCTAAATCTAAGCCAGATCATGGTGATTTAATGATATATGAAATGCATACTATTTTATAAGCTTCTGGTCATTATCCTATAATAACATTTTTACTTCAAAGTTCCGTACCGCATGTAAAATCTTGGCCCGCCGGCCATTAACCATAGAATTAAACATTATTGTGTCTGAACGTGCTATGGGTCACAAAAGTATCGGTGCACAATATGCATGAAACATTTTCGACAATAGAACGAAGGACCGTAAAATATTAGTGTCCGATCTACTTCACGCTGGCAGCCTTATGTCGGTAGGCACTGGACCAATAAGCACCGATACTTTTGTGGCCCACAGTCACGGCTGGATTAAGCATGTGGGAGGCCCGGGGCCCGCTTGGAAGGGAGGCCCCCTTTCCAACTCCCCCAATGGCATATGCCACAGACTGGTAACCTAAATCTTAATATATAAATAGGACACTTTTAGTCAGGAAATACTGAACGGGGACTATTCATCCAATGCTGTAATATGTAATGCATAAACACGAAATGAACACAAGTTGCTCTGGTGGCAGGCCCCCTCTTGGTGGGTGGCCCAGGGCCCGGGCCCCTTGGGCCCCCCCCCTTAATCCGGCGGTGCCCACAGTACTTAAATTAATGTCTTGATTATTAGCCAATTCAGGTCAGACCAGCCGAGAGTTAGTGCTGAGTAGAAAAAATACACCTGCTTTTATTGCTGAGATTGGATTTAACACACTAGTAGTCCAAGACTGATCTTCATATACGGTGTATCCTGATTAAAACCGCTTTCTATGAAATAAAGCTTAACTAATTTCAGTGTGTGCCAACCACATACGTAGATACTGTAGTGGCTCACATTACACACACAAAATGCTATGCTTTTATAGATTTTAAGACAGTTTTCAGTCAAGTATATCCAAAGCTGGGACTAGCTCTGCTACTATTTTAATAGCGATGGTGGTAACGCCATTACTTTTTTTAGCCAGTAGCGGAACTGGGAGCCCCGCTACTTGTTGGCTGCACTCACGCGTTACCGCGCTCCTCGCTACTCACGCGACGAATACAGGTCCGGAGTCGGCTGGGTACATACAGATATGCCGACGGTTTGGTTGTATTTATTAATGACGAAAATTAATGCTTTCGTCAACTCTGTCAATTAATATTTGTTGTACATTACATCAGTAGTTTATTAATTTTTATTTATTACTAATGTGCAATAATTAGACAGGAATTTGCTAGTTAATTGTCGGTCATTGAAATTAAGTAAAGTTAAATAAGGATGTCAGCCAGATGTAGGCAACACACACACACACACACACACACACATTTCCCACTATCCCCGTCTCTAACTCCCGCTCTCCCCCACTCTCTCTTTCAGACAATTCTTACTACGTTATTATTTCGTAACAGTATGTTACTTTCAGTTTAAAGTAACGGAAAAAAATGCTATTGTATAAATAGCCTTTATAAGAAAGCCCCAGTTCATTTTTGTGTTCGTTTTCGTACATATCTTAAATAGGTAATCATTGAAAATATAATAAATCTATATATGTTTTAATGGTAGGCCACATTGTGTTTTTTTTTTTTTTTGCCTTTTGTTTACGTATGTTACTTTCAGCAGGTACACTAGGTAACATTGTAAAAGAACATATGTTACATTATACAGTAAATACTCGTAGCTTTTTCCTGTACCGTCGGCTCTAAGCTCCATTAAAGTGATACAGACATGTATATGATTTTTTTTTTTTTTCAGTATAAGTATACAGTATACTTACATTACTGGTACACAACATAACCACTCAGATTGACTAATATTATCGAAAACATTATATAGTGTATTGCCATATCACATATTTTTGTTAACCTTTCCTTCGTCTACATTTTTCTTATCCAAAGTAGCGGGAGCGACGCTACTTTTCGTATCAAGAAGCGAAACTAGTAACGCCATTACTTTTTCTAGCCGGTAACGGGAATGGGAGCGCCGCTACTTTTTATTAGTAGCGTTCCCAGCATTGACCAAATCTTATTTACTTTGTAAAGCTATGCAATGAGGGTTCTGTGGTTAAAGAAAGCGACGTTTCGGATCACCCCTTCAGCCATGCTAAATATTCGATCTGAGATGACGCTCGAATCAGGGCATCATTTACATACACAAATACTAGTAGCTTACACACGAACGACCATACATACATATCATCAAAAGACGTTTACACACTTCGATTTACGGACTATCCTTTGTGTATACGATATCATCTATCTCTCTATCCATATTTATTTGTACACACACACACACACACACACACACACACACACACACACACACAAGTGCAAAATTGCAAACCCTGTAAGTATTGCATGATAAAGAAGAAGCCTTGGCAACATCTATAGGTAACTTCTTCCATCAAGTAAAGTATTGTTTTACTGTTTATCCTGGACTTCAACAAAGTTGCAAGACGTCGTTCATCCCGTGTCTCAGAGTTACTGTGCTCTTATTGCCACCATCTACTGCCTTCTGCCATAGTATATGTAGCAAATAACTTGTTATTTAGACTCTAGTGAGAAAGTTGACTATTATAACTACACTGTTAAAAATTTTTCCGTCAAAATGACGGAGATTTCACTGGCAGCAGCGGCTGCCAACACTTCTCCGTAAAATTTACTAATCTCCGTAAAATTTTTTGCAAGAAATTTTACGTAATCTTTACAAATCTCAGTAAAGTACTTCTACAATTTCCCCGTAAAATTTACAGATATCAGTAAGTTGTTTTACATGCAATTTTCTGCAAAGTTTACAGATTTCTGTATAATATTATACGTATGATTTTCCGTTTTATTTACTGATAACTGTACCATGTTGTACATCAAAATCTCCGTAAAGTATACTGATCTCTGAAAAATGCCTTTGATAATTGTTCCTCTAAAAAGCAGGAGTATACAGTTATTGGTACCACTATACTGTAAATCACATTTTATATCAGGAAAAATATGCACATCGCAGCATACATCTTAAAAATAAAATTGCAAGTAGTATTTTCAGTCATGAACTCAAATTTAAATACAAAATGCTTTTGGAAGTAATGTTTAATTTCTACTATAACTCCTATGTAAATGACATTACCGTGGCTTATTTCCCATATCAGTTTTGAAATAATGAGCACTAATTTCATAAATATGATTATGTCATGTATATTACCATATGCTTCAATCATTTTGACTGATTAGAGTACACACAATGTATGATGGGAGTGTCACTTAAATATACAGAATGGGAAGTGGAAAAAAGTACCTTTACATAAACATCTGTAAGAGTTATCATTTAGCAGTCCAAGTAGATCACTTTGTATGACAATGAACGACATATGCATGGGAAAACATTTGGTGGTCTTTAATAAGGGCCTGCAATTAGCAGTCTGTCAATGGTCTACTGTACCATACTCACAGTGTTAGGGTTAACTGAAAACATCAAAGAACATTCATTAGTTTTTACTGAATCCTTAACAAAAAAGAAAATGGGTATTGAGAATAACTGTGAAAATACCAATAATGAAACTTAACTTTGTACTACGATAAATTTACATTATATACAATAATTAATAATATTATAGTGAAATGACCATTATTAATAGTAAATCTATATCATGTATACTCTTCATCTTGGTTGGCCTATGCATAAGGACACACAGAATTTAGCATTAATCACAATTTATGTCAGTTAGTACATGCTTCAATTACCTGGGTATATAGGGTATTTGAAAAAAAAAAAAAAAAACTACAAACACACCTTATCATTACATACACCTTACACTATAATTCATATTTATTCATATAATGCATTGAATTACTTGCAATTAAGTTATAAACAGAGTATAATTTGTGGTGATTGTTAAAATCCTGCAAGTGATGGAAGAAAAATGAAATTATATCTATCAGTAGTGTACAAAAGATAAAGAAAAAAACAAGAAAGAAATACACTTAGTATTAAGTTCTTAGAAGTTACTCTTCATTCATCCCTAATCAACAATAGTCTCTCCCAGTCCATATCACCAACAGTAAAAGAAAGTTGATTATTTTTTTAATACACTGTAATGCCAACACCCATTAAAAGCACATACTTTGCTACCACTTGCAGCAGAAACTGTTAACCAAACAAACCAAATAATAATCATGTGGCACTATTCATGTGATAATAGCATAATTATTATTGATAAACTGTTAACCAAACAAACCAAATAATAATCATGTGGCACTATTCATGTGATAATAGCATAATTATTATTGATAAACATAATGCACTGTTCATTACACATTATCATGTTCATTCATGGGCACATGGGTGACAGAGGAAACATGTGACAGCCATCTTCTAGTAGTGAGCTACAAATAATTTATATTACTAAGTAAAGCTGCATTTTTCCAATAATCAGTGAGGTATGACTGCACTGGATTGTAGGTGGCACAAACTCTTTAAATGTGACCTTTGGGGGTTTACTGTAATGCTAAACTAACCTCTCCATTGAATGTCTGAAAATGTGTTAATCAGTGATAGAACCTTTGGGTGAACTGGAGAATGTTGGCTGCGATTTTTCTTCTTCTCCGCCTTATTGCCTTTATCCGGATTGATGCCAACTAAGCATCTGTAATACATAAACATATTTTTGTACAAACATTCCAATTCCATTATTATACTACATACCATTAACAACAACAACTGCCATAAACTTGGTGTTTGTATTCATCAAATCAATGTAGGTAGAGAACTTAGCCACAAACAAGGAAAAGGAAGTGAGTGTGATGAACACAGTTATGTGCTGAGGTACACTATATTGCAATTAGTTCCGTTCTGAAACAGAACAGCATTTGATAGGAAGTGCCATTTAATATAAGGGCTGATACTAATTGAAGAGGACTGGAGACAGCTAAGATTGGCAGAGTATACCTAAGATCAGAGAGACTAAGATACTGGTAGCTATATGAAAGAGGCACAAATACTGTGTGTGCAGAGATTGAATGACAGTAAGAATGTCAGAGCTTTCAAGTATCTGGGTAGTGTAGCAAAAACGGAAAGTTCTCTGAATAATGAAGTGAAGGGAAGGTTGTAGTGTGTTGAGGGCAATGACTGACACCAGAAATGTGAATAAGAAAATCAAAAAGGGCATTGGCTGATATTGTGTTGGTATGAACTGTTATGTATGGAAATGGTCCCAGGACATTTTTTTTTCTAATAAGAAATACCTGAAAGCATTGGAAATTAGCTGTTTGATAGGTTCATATGGAGTTACCAGGTGGAGTAGATAGACAAATGACTTGAGTAGGCCTATTGGAGAAAGTGAGTTTTGAGGTAAAGGTTGTGTTAGTTGTGGAGAGAAATATATTCATGTGGTGACCATATGGAAAGGATGAAGGATGCAAAGCTAACAAGAGAATGAAGTGGCTGAAAGGCACAGAATGGGTAAACCATGGACCAGATGAATATATGGAGGATAAGTGTGAAGAGGGAAATGAACTCTATGGAAAGGGTATAAGAGGACAATCCCCAGTGAAATGGGAGGACAGAGTACACGAGTATGTGAGGGAAAGGGGTGTGAGTAGAATGAGAGGACTAGAGCAAGCTCTAGTCCTCTCTTTTGCCGTGGCCATCCCCTGGAGGGAGTTCCTAGGAACAGGCGTCAGAGATAGATAGATATGAAAGAGTTTTACGGGGAGAGGAGTGCTTGGAGATTCTGTTGTGGCCATGCCACCATGTACTGCAGCATTAGATGAGAAACAGGATGACAAATTCCTATTAAGCTTACTTTAAAAATGATATAAGAATATTCACTGAAAATTAAAGAAAGCAGCACACAGGGGCATGTATGAGTAACTATTTCAAAAAGTAACCCCAGAAATTATATGAGATATGTGGTAAGTTTAAAAAAAATGAATGAACTTCGGCAACATAAGATGTTTCAAGAATGTATATACCTGACATAAGAACATAATTCAATTACACACATACCTTTGTATAAATTCAAGTGTGGCATCAGCCTCAGTAGGGTAAGAAATATTGAATATATAATATGAAGAAAACAGCATTGACACCCCAACAGTGAAGCTGGTTACTTTGTTGTTCACAATTATTCCATCGATGGCAAGCATAAATCTTTCTGCCATCAACAGTGAATCACCTGAAAATAATATCCGAGATTAGAGCAATTTGTATGTTCAAGATGTTTTTTGTTCACTATGGAAACATAATTACCGGGTACTTTAATTATTCAATCAGGTTAACATCAGATGATTCTACCAGTCTCAGGGAGAGCTCTCATTCCAGAGTGAAGGGGTTGAAAAGGTCTAATTGGTTAATGTACCGGGTATATGGCTAGTCAATACAACATACTTTGTTGTTGCATAACCCCAGTCAGTCGGTGCAACTTACCCATCTACCACAGGCAAGCAATCACTCCTGCAAGGTTATCCTGTGCAGCAAACTCATGTTCCCATGTGACAGACAGCACCCCACAACAGTGAGGTGCAGGGAAAATTGTTAAGGTTGGGCTCCTGGATGGAAGCTTCAGTTGCATATTCCACCCAGTTAACAGGGGCACCTTGGTGGGCTTCACGTCACCCCGAGGAAAGGGAAAGGCCAAGACAGAGAGGAAGGACAGCAAGCATAAGGGAAAAAGAAGGAAAGAAGGGACAGTTGAAAAGCCAAAAGTAATTGACTTGGGACCGAAGGGACACCAAAACCCTTTAAGTATTGTCCACGTGCCTGCAGACAATACCATCCTACGGGGGCAATACAACATACTAAAACAGTATAGTAAAGAAGAGGGAAGTACAGTTGAGAAATGTGATGAGGCAGAAGTGTACAGGATAGAATGAAGATGCTGGATGGGCATAGAAGATGGAAGATGAAGAGAGACCACTCACCCACACATTGAGTTTCAATACATCTCACATACATAAATGAAAGAAACTACTTTTCCCTTACCAACAGCTATTAAGCAAGGACTTTTCTGAAGCCGAGTCTCCAATTCTTCTTCTGCCACTGGTGCCTGAAAGAAGTACAGATTAAAAAAGAAAAAGAAAAGAAAAAGAAAAGAAAAAAAAAAATTCGTGCACTTTTCATACAGTAATCAATATACCTTACTGAGAGACAAAGCTTATTTTACACATGCATGTGCAGTATTTCAGCATCTATTTACATCTGACAAATAAATAATACGGTAGCTAGAATTTAAAAACAATACACACATGCAGTTATGGACAACTCACAGGTACAGAAACAGGAGAGAGCTTAGGACACACACACAGACACGGACAGCAGCCTATGAGTCAACCTATAATGAGTACAGAATACAATTAAATACTTAAGTGCTAATGTATACTATACTTGGTACCGTACTATTCAACAGGGAGTACAATTAAGTAAATACACACAGAGGAGCATGATAACAGTCCCACACAATCATAATATTGTAGGCCAAAATTCAGTACTGTACCATATCTCAGTTATTCTAGTGAATAGAGTTCTGTGATTCCAAATATAAATATCAAGATTTACTAAGCCATGCATGAACTAATGAAAATCATACTCAGAACATACCTTCACTACCTGAACCAAAGAGGTCTCATTTTCCTTGAAATGAGAGGTAACTGCTGCTATTATGGCTGGGAATTCTGGGGATCTGTTATTTAGTAAGATCTTTGACTCCAACAGCTGATCATGAATTTGTCTTATATTCTTGGTTTGCTGTCCCTGCATCCACTTCAATAAAGTAGCACTATTTTTCACAAGACTTTCTTCTATTTTCTCTCTGATCTTAATTCCTGTCAACATTTCAAAATGTATGAACATGCCACATGGCTCAAAGAGAATAGGCCACTCATTTTGCATATTGTTCATACTGTAAGCATGTTCTAAAATTTCTTGTCTTTGCAACTTATATGTTTCCTTCATTAAGTCTTCCACATCCTCACTAACACTGAAAAGGTATTTCTCCTTTAAAACATTTTTCTTTTCTTTCTGTGATTCCTCTGATTCTCCAGCAGGGTAGTCAGCTGGCAAGAAGTTTATACACCCATATGAATCACGAGATTTACTTTACTTGGTTTCTTCAACATTTGAAGTAGTATCATTTCCTTTACGCTTGAGGGAACTTTCACTTGATTTTCTGCTAATGTTTTCAAATCGAAGAATTAATTATTTCAGAATGCTGTCATACCCAGTTCCTATGATACTTCCCTCAATTTCGTCTTGAAAACTATTTGGGTATGTGTTCACCATTTTTTGAGCTACTTTTGTGAGGGATTTTTTACCAGGTTTGACAGTTATCTTGGTTATATCATCAACTATTATTCTAATCATCTCCCTCCGTGCTTTTGGCATGGGTCGTGAACCTTTTTGTAATAATTCCATCAAGTCCTTTTTTGGAAGTCTTCCCCAAGGCTCTTCATAATCCTCAGCCCATGTAGGACAGATGTTATCTTTCATCACATTATTGTCTAGGGGTGATAATCTAGCAGTATCGACACCTTGTAGAACGACCTCTTTTGGAGCACTGGTGGATGCGTTACATTCAGTCTTTTCTGAAAAATGAGGGTAATATTGTAACAATGAATGACACATCTAATGCTATCATACATACGTACATATAGGCTACCCAGGCCATTTTCCCACTAAATGGGAGTATAACCCAAGGCAGGGGGACACACACACACACACACTTATTCAAAACTTTACCTCTTCTATTCTTCTATCCACAGCAACATGCAACTCTAAATTCTTAAAACAATCTACCTCTTCAAGCAACTCACCTTTCAAAACAATATTCATCCTCCTACCGTCTACAAATCTTGTGCATCTCATTACTTTACTTTTATTTTCATTCTCTCCTCAGCCAGTTGTCTCGTTCTCTCCTCTGAATAAGCCATAAGTGCAGTATCATCTGCAACCAGTAGCTGATTCAGATTCCAATCCTCAACCTTCTGAATTCATCAGCCTCAAGCCTTTACCTAACATTCTTGCATTCTTCTCCCTTACAACACCATCCATATAAACATTAAACCACGGAGACATCACACATCCCAGCCTCAACCCTACATTCACAGGAAACCAATCACTCACACTATTACTCACTATTACACACAATCTACTATTTACATAAAAACTTTTCACTCCTTATAACAACCAACCAACAATTCCATATATTCTCAAAACAGTCCACAGGGACTCCCTATCAATTCTATCAAACACTTTCTCCAAATGCATGAATGCCCAAAACACATTCTTACCTTTTAGCAGATATTTCTCACACCCTTCTCACAGCAAATACCTGATTTGTGCACCCCCTCCCTCTCCTATAACCATACTGCTCATCAACAATCACTCCCTCTGTACCATCTCTAACTCTGCTAATCAATACCGTACCATACACCTTACTACAGTACACTCAAAAGATATATCCTATCTGTACCTAGGACATTCATATTTATTACCCTTACCTTTGTACAACAGAACCACACATGCAATTGCCCAGTCAAGCAGCACCATACCAGTCACAAAACATACATTCAGCAATCTTACTAGCCACTCAACAATAGTCATTTCACAACCATTGCTGTCATATGCCCATAAATTATTATGACTCAATGCATGCAGTTACACATCAAATAATCAAAGCTAACCTACCTTTCTTCAAAGCAGCCAGTAGTCTCCTCCTTTGATTAGGCTTGATCATGGGAATATCACTATCTTCTATATATTTAAAATCTTCTGGAGAACTGACTCCAATTTCATCTTGTAGGTGTGTCAGTATTTCATCTAATGTTGCTGGTGCCAGAGTTGGCAGAATTTCCTTGATTGTCATTTGCAGTTCTTCCATTACTGGAAACAAATTAATTAAAGTAAGTAAGTAACGGAACTAAGCTTTCTGCTGCACAGATATTTGTAATGAACCATGCTAATCATGATATTATAGTTCTCTGACCTTGTTTAAAGTATACTTTGGCCTTTATTAATGTAAAAGCTGTAATCCTCGACTCTTACTTAACCAGTAACTACTACTGAAATAATATAACACAGCAAAGAGTTAGTATAATGGTAAAAAAAATTCATACAAGTAAGATATACATAACAGGTAAGCACCAGAAAGATGTATGTGCTCAAGGTAAATGAAGGCCATGCAGTCAAAGATTATCCTGAATACTACACTCAACTTTAAGAGGGGACATCTGTTAAGGGAAATTTTAGTACTGTAGGCCTATATACTGTTCTAGTAATCGATTCCTCCAAACTATGCCAAGAAACAGAATCCCTCCTCCATAAAAGACTAGGATAATAATTATATTTCACTGCAAAGCTAGGTTGTACAGAACTCTACTAACAACTACATTTGACTGGAAACAGTATGAATAAAGGTGCAATGACATAACCCAGAGTAAAGGAGTTAACCGAGTTCAAGAGGAAAAGCTGTTACAGTAGGGGGAGATAAGCTGTGTCCATGTTGTCCTCTCTAAGTGATCGAAATTACTGCATCAGGCTATAAAATCTTACACCAGTCACTAGTTACAATGAACAGTCAATTACAATCAATAAAAATACCTATATTTACTTTAGTGCCACAAAGTAAGGAAATCCCCTTCTCGCTGCCCCAGTGCCTTGGCGCCTTTTGAAAGCTTGTAAACAGAAGGAGTAAACAAAAGCCGTGCTCTATGCGTTATGGTATACTAAGCGTTGATAAACAAACATGCACACAAATAAAAATATAAATTTTTTTCTTACCTTTTATACTAGCTTTTCTCATTGTAAGTCATTTCCATGACGCTGGTTACTCGCAGATTAACAGGCGAACGTTGAATGATTTGAAGTATTACCGGTACCTTTTTGTATCATTGCAGCTTCTTACCTATTTTTTTCATATCCAAAATATTATGAATATTCCACGAAACTAAATTATGTAGTATTATCAGTGCACACACTACCCTCTAGTTGAGTGACAGTAAGAATTGGCAACTCCTTAATTCTCAAGTTTCCACATACTGCCAATCATTAGAGTATCATTGAAAATAACGCATAATGTAAAGTATGCGAATTTTCTTTGACTTTTTTCACAACTAGCATACAGAGTGGTACAATAATGACTTTTTATAAAGAACAAAACAGAGATATACTGCATATATAAGAAAATAAATATATGAATAGGACCTACGGAGGAAACCCATTAAATTGGAATACAGTTAAATAATCGTATAAATTTCAGGCGATCTTCCGTAAAATTTCAGACATTTCTCAACCCTGTCCGTAATAAATACGGAAACTTATATGTGTTTTACATATGATGTATATTCTCCTTTGAAAGTACGGATGAGCAGCCGTAATTTGCATAACCGCATATTTTCCGTTTCTAAAAACGGAGAATTTTCTGTAAAACAACCGTTTTTTCTAACAGTGTAGATAAAGAAAACAGTAACAAATAGATGCTGGTATTTCGCGCGTATTAAGCCAACGAGTGAACACTTTACGTCCATAAACCCACACGAACATCATTCTTACACACCACCAGTACAGGTACACGGTATACCTCACTCTTAACTTGCTGCCTTCGGCCTTCAGTTCTATTTTTTACTCTCATTTTCCACTCGCTCTGTTATTATGAACCTTTAATTATTCTGAGTGACTTAAGCTGCAAAATAGTAAAGGGTAACAACATACTTTCACACAGAATCAGGCAAAGCAATCATAAAAGTCATGTTAATGTTTCTTTCGTCCATATCCAATATCCCAATATCAACATTAAATATCGGTATCGGTTGTGAATCGGAAAAAATGCAAATAACGGCGATATATCGTTTCGACGAATCGTATCAGTTACAGCACTACGAGTGTTAACAAAAATGAGGAGGAGAGAGACAGAGACAGAGAGACAGACAGACAGAATGTTAACCTACCCCAAATCCCCTTGTCCAACTCAATCGAATAAAACTTTCATCTACCATCTAGCTTTTCTTTGGCCGTCTATGGTAATTTACCACCTAACGGAAAAAAGTCACCATCACCTTTATCATACCTAACTGCCCCCATCTCTCCACGACTGATCACGTAACCTTAAAGCGCATCATCATCATCATTATATTCAACGTCTCTCATATCTCTTCTATAACGACTGAAAATGTTGCTTAATTTAACTGCACATCATCATAACCACCCTACCTCCCTCGCCTCTGCCCTTCACAAATAATTCTCCACCGAATCGACAACTTGTCCTCATTACCATCATCATCACCATTTCCACATCCTCCAATTTCTCTCTCTCTCTCTCTCTCTCTCTCTCTCTCTCTCTCTCTCTACGTTACTTATTCGAACGCCATCATCATCATCATCATCATTACTGGGAACCGCTCATCATTGTTGGCCATATTCTAGATGGCACTGGAAGAATCGCACCATCTTCTCATCGATATGTTTTGCTGTAACACCTTACCATTCTCGTGTATGCTGTCTGTATAGTTATTACCTCGATGGTTTATGCATAAACAAAATACAGACGATACTAAAGTGTAATGTGCAGAATAAGTCGCTAGGCAAGAGATGTTACGAAATCTTCTGTGCCACTCAGCATACAGTCATTTATCATATCCATAGCGTGTTGTCCTTTTACAGCCATTGTGTCTTTAAAAAAAGTCATCACTTGTAAGTATATGTACTCGTAAACATCTTTGACCTATCTTACCAGCTCTCAACATACCCAAATCAAGCCAGTAATGTGACCTATCTGGCCAGTTCTCTGTAAACAACATATAATCAAGACAGTTATTTTAATCTTTTCCTCAATAATCCAAAGGACTTTTGCAAGCTCCGCAAATCCGAGCTTTTAGGTTCAGTGTTTCTCCACATCATATTTAAGACAGTGATACACAAAACTAGGCATTTTATGAACAAATTTATGATGAGTGTGTTCTTACCTAATTGTTCTTACCTAATTGTATCTTTACAGGAATGAGTCAAGCTCGCACTGTCCCGTGTCTTAAACCATATTTATCGTACATATCTTTAAATTTGTGAATTGTTTTGGCACACACTATTTCATTCAGTAGTGCATTCCATTGATCAATTGCTCTGTTTGGGAAACTGAATTTCCTTACGTCTTTATCACCTCTCTTCTTATGCAGTTTTTTGCAGTGTCCTCTTGCTGATGCTTCTCCATATGTTAAGTAATCATTTATGTCTATTTTCTCCTTCCCTGATATGCACTTATATAGCATTATCATGTCACCTCTTTTCCTTCTCTCCTGTAGTGTTGGTAGATTCAGTTTATTTAGTCTTTCTTCGTAGCTTAGGTCCCTTAAGCTTGGTATCCATCTTGTAGCGGCCCTTTGAACTTTTTCAATCTTGTCTATGTGTTTTTTGAGATGAGGAATCCAGACTACTGATGCATATTCCAGGGTTGGTCTAATGAATGATGTTATTATCCTTCTTAGTATGTCTTCATTTATGTATGTGAATGCTATTCTCATATTTGCAAGCAGTGTATACATGTTCCGTACCTTCTCGCTGATGTGGTCAGCCGGATATAGTCTGTTATTGATAATCACACCTAGGTCTTTCTCTCTTTCTGATGTGTATAGGGTTTTATTTCCTAACTTATAATCCCAATCAGGTCTTTTTCCACTTTTACCAAACTTGATTACATGACACTTGTCCACATTGAATTCCATTTGCCATGTACTACTCCATTCATGAAGTTTATTTAATTCTTCTTGTAGCTCTTTACAAGAATCTGTGTTAGTAATTCTCCTTTGTATTTTTGCATCATCTGCAAACATATTCAGATAGCTCTCATTTCCAGTGTTACTGTTTATATCATTTATATACACTAAAAACATGATTGGTGCCAGCACTGAACCCTGTGGTACTCCACTAGTCACTTCTTTCCATGATGAGTAGTTTCCTCTTAGTACTGTTCTCATTTCTCTTTTTATGTGTGTGTGTGTGTGTGTGTGTGTGTGTGTGTGTGTGTGTGTGTGTGTTGTTTTACGTTTGTTCTTGATCTGCCCAAGTTCTGGAATGAAGGTGACGACCCACACTTCAGAACAAATCCTTGTTTTATTTAGATGTCTCTCAAATCAGGTAACAGTGGTATTCATTGCAGTTAAATAGCTGTTGAGTGAATGTGACTGTTGTAAGAGAGACTAAGAAGAAATTGGGGAGAAAACAGAATGAAGAGAGAGAGAGAGAGAGAGAGAGAGAGAGAGAGAGAGAGAGAGAGAGAGAGAGAGAGACTACGCCATACTTTTTTCAGTAAACTCACCTTGGTGGAAGTATCCTACCACGGTCAAGGTCAGGTAAATCAACCTGGAAATGAATATGTTTATTGTTTATTTCGGTAGGTGAAAGCTACCCGGGTATGAAAGTTGGTCAAGCACTCACCTTGGTCTTTCCCTTTCTTCATTTACCCAGTTGCTCATGATTAAACATCTTCAGCCTGTGTAGATTTGGACGGGGGGGGGGGGGAGGTGTGGCCTGCGTAGCTATGGACGGGACCATGATGCCTAAAATCAGGGAGGAAGTGGGGAGGTTAGGGGGATTTCTTGCTGGCATGCCCTGTACTACGCACGCATCGTATTGGGCAGGGGGATGAAGAAGCGGGAGGGTGAGGGGGAAGGGGGAGGGGGGAAAGGAGGGGAGGGGAGGAGGAAGGGGAATTGAGAAAACAGGGGAGGGGACGAGGAAGGGAGAGGGGGATGATATCCGTAGTAAAGGTCATGTTAAAGTTTCTCTCGTCCATATCCGATATCGCAACATTGACAGTAATCAGTATCGGTTCTGAATCGGAAAAATCAAAATATCGACGATATATCAGTATGGAGAATCATACCAGTTGCAGTACTAAAGAGAGAGACAGACAGAGAGAAAGAGAGAGAGAGAAAGTATTTCAATAGGAGAAAGCTACCTGGGTATGAAAGTTGGTTAAAGCCACTCACTTTGGTCTCCCTTCACTTGGGCATTCACCCAATAGCTACGGTACGAGGTGGACATGTGTGCTCTCATTAAACCAAAATCAATATAATAACATTTCGAGACGCTTGCAGACAAAAACGCGTCTGTACTGCACATCAAACGTTATGACTCCCCTTCCCGGGTCTCTTAGGAAAGATTATGGTAATTCTCTTGATCTTCCCTTATGGACTAAAGTCCATATATATATATATATATATATGTTATGCAGCGTGTTCCGAGTCCCTACTTCTCGGGTACAGACACGATGCAGTCCTGGGTTCTTTGTTCCCGACCGGGTCAGTACTAGCAAGGAAGGAAAACACAAAAACCACTGGTCAAAAGGCACACTTATGTATTATCAATAGATACACACACTGTTCTATGAGCAAAACTGAGGAACTTACAGTGACTTAAAATAATGTTTACAACAATCACTTTCCACCTAGTTAAGCAAGCCTGACCTGTACACTGATGTAGGGTTATGTCCACACAGTCACAGACAAATATGTCAGGTACATCATATTCAACACACACGGACAGTATAGTACAGTATACCCAATATGACAGGCACGTGACATGGACGACAATGTATATTCAAGCCCTTAAGTCTAGGTATTTGCGTGACAGACGAGTTCCTAGCTAGTACAGTGTATCCGCGTGACATGGACGATACCCTAGCTAATCTTAGGCTATGTACACGTTACATAGGACGAGAGTATATAATGTCCTGCACTTGATTGAGGGAGGGAGGGGGTCATTAGTGAGTCTAGGGTGGGTCTATTCATGTGAGGACAGGGACTGGGGGCCTGGGGAGGGGCAGGAGAGCACACTGGGGGAGGGTTACACTGACGTGTGTTGTCCTGTGGGGGCAACACTGGGGGAGGATTGTCACTGTCGGGGAACTGACCCGGGGGTGGGTGTTGAACACTCTGCGTGTGAGATCACAGGTAGTAGAGTTCACTATGGCACACTGAGAGTGGGAGGGAAAACACCGCAGCTCCCAGGCGGGGAGGGAAGAGGGGGATAGAGCACTGGGGAGAGGCACCACAGATACAGGGGAGGAGTCACGGGGGTTGATTCACTGGGGGAGGGATCCAGCAACACTGGGGAAGTGTACAATCGTAGGAGCTAGTACTCTCAATTCTGGTGGAGTGGAGGACATGGCCCATGGGGAGCAGGGCCTACACAGGGAGCTTCAGATGGTGGCCGGGCATGGGAGGTGGGCCACCTGGCAAGTAGTACAGGGGAGGGTGGTCCGTGAGGTCGCCACTAGTCCTGGAAGAGTGGGTGGGTGGTGTGTTGGGCGGCTCCCTAGCCGCTACAGCCCGGCAGGGGACAGGGCTCTCCGGGTTAGGGCCGAAGAGGTACCAGGAGACGTGCTGCTTCGTGCTGGCCCTCAGTCATTGTCGGAGTCCTGGGAGAGGACCTGGAGGGGCCCAGGGCTGGGGTCGGGCATGGAGAGAGTGGCGCCCGGGATGGGATGCTGCCTCGTTCTTTAGAGGCAGCCGTCAGGGAGGGTCTGCGGCCGCCATCGCTGAGGGAACCTCAGCTACTGCAACAAGCACCAGTGGAGGCCAGCTGACTCTGGGGGCTGCGGCCTCACTGTCAGGAGGAGGCTGGCAGGGGTGAGCTGCAGCCTCTTGTCCTGGAGGAATCTGACAACACCTGGGGCTACAAGGACAGGACACAGGGCCTCGGGGACGTCAAGCCCACTCTGGTCTCTGGTGGGGTCCGTGAAAAGGAGCAAACCACTCTCTCGTGTAGAGGAGCAGGGAGAGGGTCACCTTAAACTGCCACCGGAGTGGTGGTTGGGGCAAAAGATACCTTCCTCTGTGGGAGCCTGGGGGCGGGTGGAGGGAGAGTGGCCAGGGGCCGGCTCTACCACTTGGTGGGGCGGAGACGCCCCGCTGGAACTCGGGTCTGGGCTAGAAGGGGAAGATACAAGGGACTCTCCCTCTGTCAGGCAGCCCTGTTGGGCACTGCCTGGGCTCCCATGGGGAACAGGAGGGCAAGAGGAGTCGGGGGAGGCTCCTCTAGGCACTACAGACCCTGGCAGTGGGGAGAAGACACCTGATGGACACACCCGGCTATTGCCACAGCTCCGACAGAGGCTGCACTCCGGCCGTAGTCATGGCAGCGGGGAGAAGGTGCCTGATGGATATGCCCAGCTACTGCCACAGCTCCAACAGAGGCTGCTCTGAGGCCGTAGTCTTGGTGGTGGGGAGAAGGAGGCCGATGGATACACCCGGCTATGGCCACAGCTCCGAAGGAGGCTGCTCTCCGGCCGTAGGGTCTGGGACTCCTGTCCCAGAGACAGCATTGGGGTCAGTGATGTCTTGTCCTGTGTGGTACCTCTGTCAGGGAGTACCCCAGGGCCCGCCTTCCTCCTTGGGGCTGTCGATGAGGGTCGTCTGGTGGATGCGCTGACGTGCCGGCACCTGAAGGGGGTTGGCAGAGGGTGGCGAACCGACGGTCCTTCCACCCACAGAATCCTCGGCAGATGATACTGTGATGGTGCTCCTGTGGGGGAATAGCAGCCACTGGGGCTACTCCTGAGTCCTCTATTTAAAAGGAGGCTGATAAAGGGGACTCAGCATCCAAGGGTCTGCTTGGGAACTTGCCACTGCAAGTCCCACTCTGATTCTGGCGAGCGTTCTCTTCACCGGAGTGTAGTGCACTTTTCCTGTACACTGCCGGGTGGTCTTGCTGCAGAGAAGAGGGGCGTCGGGACGTGAGGGAGATAAGAAGCTCTTGCCTGGAAGGTATGACAGGTGAGCCAGCCTCCCTGTCATCTCCTTGTGGGGTGGGTATCACCCCCCCCTACTCTCCTCCACGGATGGTGGTGTCCGGCTTACCTCTCTGTGCAGGTATTTCACCACAATTGTGGGGGTGAAAGTCACGTCCCCATGACTGGTGTTCGAACGTGTCGGAGTTGGCTGTGTGGTGCGGGGAGGTAAGGTGATGGAGGAAATTTCCCCAGTAGGTGGTTCGTGGATTGGGCTGGAGATACGGGGAATAGTAGATGGTAAGGGATGACAAGTCGGGTGTCTGGCAAAGGAGTTGGAGGAGTTGGTGGGTGCCCTGGATGCGGCATCTGCGTCCTTGGTGTGAGATCCAGAACATGGCTGTGATTTTCATGTCTAGTGGAGGTGTTAGGGTGTGCGGGATGAAATCGGGCTGGAGACTGGAGAGGGAAAAGGTAGTCATACTTTGATGAGTATGTCTCAGGTAAATCGGCTTTGTGAGGCGGGCAACTGGAATATTATCTAAGGGGTGGCGTGGTTTAGACGTGAGGGTGGCATCATTAGGAGTGGTCGGGGGAGAGGGCATTTGGGCGTAGCGGGGCGGGTGGGCATGACAGGCTGCTGGACCAGGTGCAAGTGGTGGTAAGTTTGGGCGTGGGTGGTGAGTGAGGGGTGGGGGAATGGTGTGGGGATGGTGGGGAGTGGGGAAGTGGCATAGAGGGTGGTTGTGGTGATGGGGGGTGGTGAGGTGAGGTGTGGGTGGTTGTGGGGGTGGGGCTGGGAGGTTGGTGGGCTGTGGTGGTGGGAGGGAACAAGGGAGGTGATGTGGTGGGAGAGGTTTGAGGTGGTGGGGTGGGGGTGGAAGGTGGGGTGGGGGAAGACATCAGGGGAGCAGGTGTGAGCGGCGGTGGGGTAGTGGTTGGGGTGGGGGCGTCAGACATGGTGGGAGTGTTGGTGGAGGAGAAGGAGGGGTAGAGGTAACAGGCATAGGAGTCCTCCGGCGTTGGAGGGGTGGCGGAAGGTGGGGTCGATGGTGGCTGGGGTTGATGGAGTGGTGTGTTTGGTGCGGGGGAGCGATGCACATGTCGGTTTCTGTAGGTGTGGGTGGTGTGGTGATATTTGAAAGTGACTTGGTAGAGTTTAGGGACACTCACTATTTCACAGGGGCCAGTATAGCGGAGGGCTAGCTTGGGTGGGGTGGGTAGGGTGGCAACTATGATGAGATCGCCGGGTTTGTAAGGGCTGGTAAGTGCAGTATCAGGGACTAGGTCTTCTGCAGTTTGCAGATGATGGAGCTTTTGCTTAAGCCGCGGCGTCCCGTCGACGTACTTCCACGTCCTCACGTTATGCCACTGCCAATCCCGTTGACGTACTTCAACGTCCTGCAATTGCAAGTTCATAATTTCCACAATTTTCAAAATTCGCGCGAGATTTTCGATTGGCCCACGTACCCAACCCTCCCCTACCTGCCCCCAGGCGGGCAGCGTCCCAGACCCCGCGTGACCTGTGCTCGCCCTTGTCTCGGTCACTCACCTGTTAGCAGTGACCCAGGTCAGACATGGCGCATAAAGGTCTCTCAGACGACGAAATACAATCCGCCCTGGATGCCTTCACTGGAGATAGTGATTCTCCACTTGATGATGATGTGGTGGATCAAGATTATGTGCAGCCTGAGGAGGAAATAACAAGCAGTGATGAGGAGGTCCCTTCGCCCTGGAAAAAGCGGTATGTCACGTATCGTAAGGCAAGGGAAGGCCAGCCTGCACCCAAAACACCTGCATGGACCTCTCTCCATCCCCTAGAGAGAGATTCTGATGAGGACGAGGATGAGGACGATGATGATGACAGCGGCTTAGGACGTGATGCAGCCTTGTGGTTGGGGAAGGAAAAAATCTCACCCCGAGGATCAGAAGGTGAGGCGAGAAGGCAAATAAAGTATGGCCTAGTGTTTTGTCTGGGGAAGGCGAAAGTGGTGTGGTGGGAGTGCGGGGTGAAAGGGAAGTGGTGTGAGGGAGGCAGCACGAGCACGTGGTGCACGGAGGCCTAGGGGAGAGGAGGTGGAGCCACTCCCCAGCACATCTTTCGCCATACAATATTCCCAAACTTCCTCCACACAGCCCCAGGATGTGGGGAAAGGAAGGAAAGGGAAGGGAAAGGGTAAAGGAAAAGGGAGAGGGAAGAGAAGTGCGAGTGATGAAAGGCGCCGCTCTCCACCTCCCCCACCACCACCAATGTTGCGTTGTGCCTTCAGCCATGTTTCAGAGAGTACCATAACTTCCTACACTACTGAAACTGTGTGGGTTGGTGATATGACGCTCAGTATAATGGTAAGGCCAGTTAGTATGTGCCAAGTCTTATATAAACTTGAAACGGGTGTAATGTTTGCAGGAAAGTAATGTATAAGTTGAGAAATAGTGTAAGTTTAACGAAATGATATGAAAACTACACCCACTGTATAAATCTGCGAAAATATGACGCTCAGTATAACACTCTGGTCAGTAAATATGTGATAGCAAGAATATAAAGTGGAAACGGGTGTAATGTTAGCATGAATAAAACGTATAAGTTGAAAAATAGTGTAAGTTGTAATAATTGATGTCATGAGTACACCCACTGTGTAAATCTGCGAAAATATGACGCTCAGTATAACACTCTGGTCAGTAAATATGTGATAGCAAGAATATAAAGTGGAAACGGGTGTAATGTTAGCATGAATAAAACGTATAAGTTGAACAATAGTGTAAGTTGTAATAATTGATGTCACGAGTACACCCACATTCTGGTCAGTAAGTATGTGACAGGAATTATATAAAGTGGAATTTGTTGTAATGTTAGTAGTAAGGTATTTTATAAGTTGAATACTAGTGTAAGATGAAACAAATGATATCGCGATAACACTCCCTGTGTAAGTACGCGCTAATATGACGCTCAGTTGCATCGTAAGTTCTGAAATTATGTGATATCAATTATATCAAGTGTAAACATGTGCAATGTTAGTGGAGAATTATTATATAAGTAGAAAAATAGGTTGTAAGTTGAAATAGTAGTCATAGCGACTTCACCGTGTGTGTTATTATGCGCTATTATTACGCTATATATTTACTTAAGGCCTGAAATTATCTCAAAACAGTTCTATAAAGTTGAAAAGTGTATAATGTTATTAGAAGAGTATTATGTAAGTAGAAAAAACACAATACGAGTTGAAACAACAGTCACAGCGAGTTCACTCACAACGTAAATAAGCGCTAACATTACGCTAAATGTTATCAAAAGGCCTGTGAATACGTAAAAACAGTTCAATAATATGTAAAATGGTATAATGTTATTGTAGAAGTATTATGTAAGTAAAAAAAATGATATGTATCATGATTTTCGAATGTTAACGATTTATCGTGACCAAGTTGCCCGATTTTGCTCGTTTCGCACGATGGTACAATGCTTATTTCTGCTCTATTTTTGTATAAAATCCAATATATTCTTTTAACACATGTTTTTATGTTTGTAATAAATACATATCTACTTACTTTCATTGGTTTCCCAGACTTATAATACCATAGAAAACGTTAGAGGCTCAGACCGCCTACAGAGAACACGGGGCCAGGTGGGACCAAGGCATACCTGTTTAAGGTAATTATGGACCCCGGGGACCAATTTCTTTGTCACTGACCATTGTTTCTGACCAAAAGCGAAAGTTTTAGCAAAAAAAAAAAAAAGGGTCGAAAAATGGTCGGGATTGAGGGGTACCAGTGTTGAAAAAGTGGTCGGGACGGGGCGGGTTAAGGTGGTGCAGGGGGTTGGAGGAGGTGAGGTTGGCAGGGGTTTGTAAATGACGGCGGAGGGGGAGCAGTAGAGGTGGTTCGCCAAATACCCGCTCATACGGTGTGATGCCGTCCTCACATGGGCAGGTGTTCATGCCCCACTGTATTATCTTGATGTGTGTGGGCCAATCGTCGATTTGCGTGGCTTGATTCCTGGTCCGCACTTGATCGAGCTGAGTGCGGTGGCTACGCTCACAGGCGCCATTCCCCTGCGGCCAGTATGGGGAGGAGTGGAAAATACTATATCCAAAAAGGGTAGGTAGTTCAGTCCAAACTTTTCCTGTGAATTTGGGCACATTATCAGAATGGAGGACGTGGGGGATGCCGAAAAATGGGAACACATGGCAAGTCAGGGCGTCTGCGATGGCGAGGGTGTGGTGTTCTTTTGCAGGGCACGCTATCAGAAACTTAGAATAGGTGTCTACAAACGTGATGCTGTAGCGGTAGCACAATTTAGATGGGAGGGGGCCGACGACATCAACTGGCAGCAGTTGCCATGGTTTACTGGCCACAAAATGGCCAGAGGGGCCCGGCATGTGGGTGGCATCTTTCCCAAGGGCACACACTCGACAGGCCTGCACGACTTTTCGCACGAGTTTGGAAGGGTGTGGGCCCCAGAAGGTGTCATTCAAGGTCTGGAGCAATTTTCTCACACTGAAGTGTATCCCGTTGTCAACATGGAGGTGGGTCAGGGTATTTAGGGCGCCATCGGGGTCAAGAGCTATGTGGCCGGAGTGGGTGTATAATAAGTTGCCGTGTTGTTTTAACTTGGAAAATAGGTGGGTGGGGATCCAATCAGGGCAGTCCTTGGCCTGCCAACGTTGGATGATGGTGGGTGTGGTCTGGATGGCATTCACAGGGAGCCTAGAGAGGGCATCGGCATTCATGCGGAGTTTGCCAGGCCGGTATGATATATCAAAGCTGAATTCTTCTAGGGTCTCCCTCCAGTGGATCATCTGTGCATTCTTGATGTCAGATTGGCAGAGCCATTGGAGGGACTGATGATCCGTGATGATGGTAATGTGGGTATCTGGCAGGTACACACGGAAGTATTCTAGTGTCTAGATGTTACTGAGACACTCCCGTTTTGTGGGCGCATAGTTACATTCCGCCTGGTTAACTCACCCTGTCCCGCCGATGTATGGATACATTGCAACATTTTGCATTTGCCAGTCCCGACGATGTACTGGTACGTTGCGCAATTGCAAGGTTCATAATTTGCACAATTTTCAATTTTCGCGCATGATTTTTTGTACGTATACATGGAACACCTTCCTCTATTCCTCTACAAGATGCCAAGCAGGGACAATGCCATTCACCGCAAAACCTCCCCCCCCCCCTGCATGCCATTGTCTCGGTAATTCACCTGTTACTAGTGACCTGGCCAATAAAGACATTCAGGGCCAGAGTGATTCCCCAATCGATGACAGTGTGGAGGACAAAGTTTACATAGCATTAGAAGAAGAAACAGTCAGAAATGATGATCAGGTAATGTGACAAAAAAAAGGTCAGGTATGGTGATGAGTTAATGAGTGAAACAATGCTTATAATGCCTATATTACTGTTTGAAAACCAATATACTCTCGTATTACATATAAATTCGAACCAAGTAAATAAATAAATACCGTTTATGAGTGGTGTGAAATAGTTACCCTCCCATAGAACTCGTTTTCTTTGGTGCCAGCCTATTAGAAAACCCAGTAAGGTAAGGAGGTACTGCTACCTGGACTGAGTATTTTAAACCTCAGGTGAGCGATTTCTCTATGAATTTTCGATGTTTCTCACCAAAAGTGGAGGTTTTAGCCAAAAAATTTTTTTTCAAAAATACCTCGAGATTGGGGGGTGTCAGAGGTGCGAAATAGCTCGGGACATGACAGGTTAAGGGTGTGGCTGGTGCAGGCGATGATATGTTCCCTGCTGTCTTGTACCTGGGCTAGCACAGCGCCATTGGCCACTAGCGAGATGTCGATGTATAGGCAGAATGGTATAGTGTAATTAGGGAATGCCACTTATGGGGCTGCGATGAGCTTGTCAGTGAGGGTCCGGAAGGCTTGGAGACAATCTTCTGTCCAGGTGAATGATTTCCCCTTCTTGGTGAGGTCATGCAGCAGCTTGGCAATGGTTGCAAACCCTTTCACAAAGTGCCGGTAATAGGAGGCAAGGCCTATGAATGCACGGATCTCATGCACGTTCCACTCCAGGAGGAGTTCAGCTTTAGCCTTGAGTTTTTCAGGGTCGGGTGCGATACCTTCCTTCGATATGACGTGCCCCAAGAAGGAGACCTATCTCTGGACCAGAACTCACTTGGACAGGTGGAGCTTGAGCCTGGCTTGGTGTATCCTGGAGACCTGACGTAGGTGGTGGAGGTGGTCGGCCCAGGTCCTACTAAAGATGATGACATCGTCGAGGTAGGCGAGGCAAATCTCCCAAGTGAGGCTGCTGAGTACGGACTCCATCAGGTAGGAAAACATAGCTGGGGCATTGCAGAGGCCGAAAGGGAGCACGTTAAATTCGAATTTCTTCCCACTGCTTGTGAAGAAAGTGGTCTTTCCTTGATCCTCCGGGTGAATGGGGACCTGCCATTCACTGTAGGTCCAGGGTGGAATAGAACCAGGATGCCCCATACAGTAGGTCCAGGGAGTCGTCAATTCTTGGTAGGGGACTGGCCTCCTTGCTGGTGAAATCATTTAGGCAACGGTAGTCCATGCAAAATCGCAGCGTCCCATCTTCTTGACGAGGATGACAGGTGAGGACCATGGACTGGTTGTTGGAGATATCATGCCAGCATCTAACATGTCCTGGACCTGCCGGTCTTCTTCCGGCCATTGCGTGGGGTTCTTCCAGCAAGCAGGTTGCCGGATGGGAGGGCCCATTATGTGTATTTCGTGGGACAGGATGGTGGTGTGGACGATATCCGTGGGTCCCGTCGAGAAGATGTCCTGCAAGTCCTGGAGAAGTCGTCGCAGATTGGTGGTTTGTTGTGGGGAGAGATGGTCAGGGAATGGGGGCAGAGCCGGGAAGGTCAGGGGAAGGGGAGTGGTGCAGGGTTCGGCTTCCTCCATCTCACCCACTACTACAGTAGTCCCTTAGAAGGGTGACAAGTGAAGTGGAGAGGTTAGCTGCACAGACCGCGGCAAGGTGAGGGGGAAGGTGGGGGAGAGGAGGCAGGAGGCGGTGGTGTCCACCAGTGTGGTTGGGGAAAATACTGCATGGGTGTTGGCGGGCTGGTGCAAGGAAAGCCAGGCCTCGTGGTGGGGAGGAATAGTGACGGTGGAGGAGAGCGTAGTGGGGAAGGTGTGGGGTGGGGTGGACGGGGGAGGTGCGGGGCTGGGGGGGAGGGGGAGGGAGGAGAGAAGGGTGAGCAGGGGGAGGGGGGTGTTGCTGTGTGGCACATGCAGAGAGGTTGAGGGGGCAGATCTGGTGACTTGTTAAAGTGCAACCGCCTTCTGTGGCACTCAATGTTGGGCTGGAGTTTCTGCAACAGATCCAACCCCAAGTAACCGTCATAGGCATGGCAAGTGGAGTCAAATATAATGAACTGATGTTGTGTGGTTGCTTTCTGATGTGTCTGGAGACAGAGGGCCTGTGTCTCCCCATGGATAGGCAGGGGGCCATCCCCCGTGTCCACAAGGTGGGCTGAGGTGAGGGGGCAAGGGCCGAAAGCTCTGGCATGATGGGAGTAGAAGTGATGGTATAGGCAAGGCCTGGTTGCTCCCATGTCAACCAACAGTCGAGTCTTCACCTCATTCAGCCTGGCCGTATCGTAGACTGGGGGACAGTATTTGTGCAAGGTGGCCCCCGCCACCATGGGGAGGTATTGGGGGAGTCCTAAAAATCCAGTTGGGGTGAGGCGCCCTCCCCCTCGCCATCTATGTCAGCCTCTTCAGCGTCAGGGGCATCAGTGGGAGGGGAAGGTTCGTCCGGTGTGTTGTCTTCGATAGCCGACACCTTGCGGTGCCCCTGGTTCGCAGCCCTCCTCAGGACATCTTTCAAATGTTCTTGAATGTCATTTATGGGGCAGCGATGGCTGCACGCGGTGAACTCCCAGGGACTGATGGAGATGAGGTTGGATGTTTCCCCGGGAGTGGGTTGTTTTTAGTGGGGACAGCTCGTGGTAGGGCTGGTGGTTCCTGGGGTGGCGAGTTCGGGCTGGGTGTCCGAGGCTTTTTGGGGGAGGCTTGTAGGTGGGGACTCTGCTTACTTCCCCTATTTGTTGGGGAGTGGTGCAGGAAGGGATCAGGTGCCTCACCCTGTTGATATCCCAAGTCAGGTCGTAGATGGTAAAGTGTTCCCTGACCAAGCTGGGGAGTATCCGTAGCAGGGTACAGTAAAACCTCGATTTAATGGCACCCTAGGGTGCCCTGAGCATGCTGGAAAAAAACGACACTCCGTTAGATTGGGGCTTACACCTATCGATACCCCCAGAACTCACGCTAACACATTTTAACACATTTTTAAGCATATAAACATGTGCAGACATACAAAATCAATTTTAAAAATTTATATCTAGAAGAAAAGAAAGCAGGTAGGTTTGGTGTTGTACTGTAGTAAAATGCTGTAGAGTAATCCAGGTATGTACAGTCCAGTAATCCAGGTAAGTACAGTAATCCAGGTAAGTTAAGGAGGTATCACATGGTACCTCGTATCAGGAATGGCCGAGGAAGATTTAAGTGGTACAAAACTTGCACACTATCAAAAAGGACATGCTTCTCACACTGTAGCCAGAGCCCTGACTCACGACTGTGGAAAGTGATTGCTGTTGCTGACTCCATAATGAATAAGGAGAAGCAACTTTGTTTACAAACAGATACACACGCAGATGAGAAGTAAATGTCACATCACATTATCCAGGAGTTGTTGTTGTGATGTTTTCAGGTGGCGACTGGTAGCAGTATGTCTGGTAGCAGTACGCCTAGCTGCAGTGGAGTCCTCAGTTGTAAACACATGATTATTTTATCAACATCACAGTTTCCTAGGTATAGGAAATATTAACTCTTTATAAGGGTTTCAAAACGATTGATATTCATTCTAAAATATTAATAAGTATCCAGTGATAGGCTAAATGTTCAGTGCTGTAGTACGATATATTCTTTGTCGAGTCACCTGGGTTTTGGTCACACTGTTTTACCTGTCGTATCCTCGGCAGGAATCCATCCAGATGAATTCCAAATGCCTGTGGTATCGTCAGCAATTTTACCACATTGCCATTCCGATTTACCATCGTCTCCTCGGCAAACCTCGTATGAAGTGGCGTGTGATTTTTCACTTTGGGGTCAGGCTAGGGGGGAGGAAGACTGGGTGAGCATAAACATACCCAGGTGGCAGGAAACTGCAAACAGACAATCGAGATGCACGCGGTGCTGGCCACATTTGAATTTCTTTCTCATTTTTACCCATTTTCGGGGAATTATTAAACTTTTTTTTGCATAAATATTCCTCGGGAGATTTGTGCTGTTAGTCTGGGATTACCGTTAGAAAGAATGCCATTAAACCAAGGTTTTACTGTATTAAACATATGTTGGTCCCAAGTTTGTAAGTCTGCCTCCAGGTAGACGGTGGCAACGAGACGTCGTGTTTGAATGAGGGTGTTATCTAAATTCTCATCATTAGTGAGTGTGTCCACCTGAGAGAAGGCGACGACCTTCCCTAACGAGGGTGTGACAGCTTGGGTCACGATTTGTTGACATTGGTCCCATTTCAACTCCAGGAGTATTTTAGTGGCAATACTTGAGACAATCTTTCCGAAGTGGGGGAGCGTGACTGCTATCTTTTCTCTGTCATTCTCAAAACTTATGTCTAGTATAGCTTTGATCATAGACCTATACATGTCTATGTCATACAGTTCGGAGTCGAACTTGGGAAGCTGTACATACGGATTGGCCGCCATGTTTGCAAATTTTCCGTTCCTTGTCGTTCCACTGCTGGGACAAGAACCACCGCTAGCCACCAGTGTTATGCAGCGTGTTCTGAGTCCCAACTTCTTGGGTACAGACACGGTGTGGTCATGGGTTCTTTGTTCCTGACCAGGTCAGTACTAGCAAGGAAGGAAAACACAAACACCAATGGTCAATAGGCACACTTATATATTATCAAAAGACAAAAACACAAACCATTCTATGAGCAAAACTGAGGAACTTACAATGACTTAAAATAATGTTTACAACAATCACTTTCCACCTAGTTCAGCAAGTCTGACCTGTACACGGAGTTACACCTTCCTGATGTAGGGTTATGTCCACACAGTGTCACATACAATATTTCACAAATATGTCAGGTACATCATATTCAACACACATGGACAGTATAGTACAAAATACCCAATATGACAGGCACGTGACATGGATGACAATATATATTCAAGCCCTTAAGTCTAGGTATTCGCATGACATAGACGAGTTCCTTGCTAGTACAATGTACCAGCGTGACATGGACGATACCCTAGCTGATCTTAGGCTATGTACGCGTTACATAATACGAGAGTATATAATGTTCTGCACTTGATTGAGGGGGGGGAGGGGGGTATTAATGAGTCTAGGGTGGGTCTATTCCTGCCCCTACCCAGGCCTGGGGGCCTGGGTAGAGGCAGGAGAGCACACTGGGGGAGGATTACGCTGACATAAGTTGTCCTGTGGGGGCGACACTGGGAGAGGTTGTCATTGTTGGCGAACCGACCCAGGGATGGGTGTTGAACACGCTGCGCGTGAGATCACAGGTAGTAGAGTTCACTATGGCACAATGAGGGGGGGAGGGATAACACCGCAGCTCCCAGGGGGGAAGGGAAGAGTGGGATGTAGCACTGGGGAGGGTTGGTCAACACTGGGAAGAGGCACCACGGATATGGGGGAGGAGTCAAAGGGGTTTGTTCATTGGGGGAGGGGTCCAGCAACACTGGGGAAGTGTACAATCATAGGATCTAGTACTTACAATTCTGGCGGAGTGGAGGACATGGCCCATGGGGCGGGAGGGCTTACAGTGGGAGCTTCAGATGGCAGCCGGGAGTGGGAGGTGGGCCGCCTGGCGAGTAGTACAGGGGAAGGTGGTCCGTGAGGTCACCACTAGTCCTGGAGGAGTGGGTGGGTGGTGTGTTGGGCAGCTCCCAAGCCGCTACAGCCCGGCAGGAGGCAGGGCTCTCTGGGCTGGGGCTGAAGAGGGCCAGGAGACCTGCTGTTTGGCACTGACCCTTAGTCGTTGTCGGGGTCCTGGGAGAGAACTTGGGGGGCCCAGGGCTGGGGTCAGGCATGGAGAGGGAGGTGCCAGGGGTGGGCTGCTGCCTCATTCTCCAGAGGCAGCCGTCAGGGAGGGTTTGCGGCCGCCGTCACTGAGGGAGCCTCAGCTACTGCAACAGGCACCAGGGGAGGCCTGCTGACTCCAGGGGCTGCGGTCTCACCTTCGGGAGGGAGCCAGCAGGGGTGAGCTGCGGCCTCTCGTCCTGGAAGAGTCTGACAACACCTGGGGCTGCAAGGACAGGACACAGGGCCTTGTGGACGTCACACCCACTCTGGTCTCTAGTGGGGTCCCTGAAAAGGAGCAGAAACTGCCCTCTCGTGTACAGGGGCGGGGAGAGGGGCACCTTACTCTGCCACCGGAGTGGTGGTCGGGGCAAGAGGTACCTTCCTCTGCAGGAGCCTGGGGATGGGTGGAGGGAGAGTGGCCAGGAGCCAGCTCTCCTACTTGGTGGGGCAGAGAGTCCCTGCTGGAACTCCGGTCTGGGCTAGAAGGGGAGGATCCAAGAGATTCTCCCTCTGTCAGGCAGCCCTGTTAGGCACTGCCTGGGCTCCCACAGGGAACAGGAGGGCAAGAGGAGTCAGGGGAGGCTCCTCTAGGCACTACAGACCCTGGCAGCAGGGAGAAGGTGCCTGATGGATACACCCGGCTACTGCTAGAGCTCCTACGGGCTGCACTCCAGCCGTAGTTCTGGCGGCAGGGAGAAGGCGCCTGATGGATATGCTCAGCTATTGCCAAAGCTCCGAAGGAGGCTGCTCTCTGGCCATATCCTTGGCGGTGGGGAGAAGGGGCCCGATGAAAACGCCTGACTATTGCCACAGCTCTGATGGAGGCTGCTCTCTAGCCATAGGGTCTGGGACTCCTGTCCTGGAGACAGGACTGGGGGACAGCAATATCTCATCCCATGTGGTGCCTATGTCAGAGTGTACCCCAGGGCCCGCCTTCCTCCATGGTGCTGCTGTTGAGGGTCATCTGGTGGACGTGCCGACGTGCCGTCTCCCGAAGGGGGTTGGCAGAGTGTAGCGAACCGACGGTCCTTCCACCATCAGTATCCCTGGTGGAAAATACTGTGCCACTGCTGCTGTGGGGGAATAGCAGCCCTTGAGGCTCCTCCTGAGTCCCCTATTAAAAGGGAGGCTGATCCAGGGGAATCGACATCTGAGGGCCTCCTTGGGAACTTGCCACAGCAAGTCCCACCCCGATTCTGGCAAGCGTTCCCTCTGCCAGAGTGTAGTGTTCTTTTCCTGTACACTGCCAGGTGGTCTGGCTGCAGAGAAGAGGGCATCGGGTCATGAGGGAGATGAGATGCTCTTGCCTGGAAGGTATGACAAGTGACCCACCCTCCATGTTATCTCTTGGTGGGGTGGGTATCACCCAGCTGTACTCTCCTGGGGTGGGTGGTGTTTGGCATACCTCTCCACGGGGGTATTTCAATATATATATATATATATATATATATATATATATATATATATATATCTATCTATAGCCCGACGCCCTAATCCCGCAAAGGGTGGCCGCAGACAAAACGCCTCCAAGTCACTCTGTCACCCACCATTTGACTACCCTCCCCCCAACTCACCCCCCCCTCCCTCATATACCTCTCAACTCCATCCCTCCACCTCATCCTCGGTCTACCCCTCCCTCTCCCTCCCTCCACCTCACCTACATACACCCTCTTAGTCAGTCTTTCATTCTCCATTCTCTCCACATGCCCAAACCACCTCAGTGTATTTCTCCTAATCTTTTCAACCACATCCACATCTACCCCACAACGTTCCTTCACTTCTTCATTCGTCAACCTGTCCCTCCACGTCACTCCACATGCTCCTCTCAAGTAACTCATTTCCACTGCTCTCACTCTTGACTTGTTCCCCTCTTGCAAGGTCCACGCCTCGCTTCCATACGTCAGGGTAGGGATCACAATACCATCATGCAGTGACTTCTTAACTTCCATATCTATCTATCTATATATATATATATATCTATCTATCTATCTATATATATATATATATATATATATATATATGTATATAAATATATAAATAAATAAATATATATATATATATATATATATATATATATATATATATATATATATATATATATATATATATATATATATATATATATATATATATATATATATATATATATATATATATATATATATATATATATATATATATATATATATATATATATATATATATATATATATATATATATATATATATATATATGTATATATATATATATATATATATATATATATATATATATATATATATATATATATATATATATATATACATGTATATATATATATTTATATATATATATATATATTTATAAATATATAAATAAATATATATATACATATATATATATATATATATATAAATATATATATATATATACATATATATATATATATATATATATATATATATATATATATATATATATATATATATATATATATATATATATATATATCATCAGCCATAACTAGTCCACTGCTGAACAAAGGCCATCCCCATCCTTTTCCACGAATTCCTTGACTGAGCCAATCTTTGCCACGTTTTCCCTGCAAATTTCTCTATCTCATCTCTCCATCTTCTGTCTGGCCTTTTTCTGCTACGCTTACATTCTCTTGGTGTCCAGTCAGTCAGCCTCTTACTCCATCGGCTATTCGTTATTCTTGCTATATCGCCTGCCCACCTCCATTTCTGTTCTTTTATAACTTCTATAATATCTTTGACTTTAGTCTACTCTCTCACCGAAGTTGAACTTTTCCTTTCTCTTAAAGATATTCCCAACATTGACATTTCCATTGCTCTCTGAGAACGGATTAATTTATTTTCCATTGATTTTATCAGTTTCCAGGTCTCACAACCATACGTCATGGCTGGAATTATACATTCGTTATATACTTTTCGTTTCATACAAACTGGTAAGGTACTTTTCATAATGTCTCTATGTTTACCGAAAGCTTTCCATCCAATTGTAATGCGTCTTTTTATTTTGGTATCATGATCTATCGTTATTTTAGTATTTGTCCCAAGTACTTGTAATCCTTAACTTCTTCAAGAACTTCATTGCTTAATCTGATGAGCTCTTTGGTGTGTGTGGATTAAACATTAGTTTTACTTCGGTTCATCTTCAGTCCTATTTTCAGACTTTCTCTGTTCAGGTCATTTAACATTTCTTGCAATGCCTCCGCTGTTTCAGAGATTAGGACAATGTCATCTGCAAATCTTAAATGGTTTGGCTTTTCTCCATCAATGTTCACTCCTTGGTTTTCCCAGTCTAGCTTGAAAATACTTTCTAGGCATGCTGTAAATAATTTTGGTGAAGTTGTATTTCCCTGACGCACGCCCTTCTCAATCTTTATGTTTTCTGAGTCCTTATGTAATTTAACTGTAGCAGTTCCCTCTTTATATATGTTTTCGAGCAGGTTTACAATGTTCTCATTCACTCCTTGTTCTCGCAATGAGTTTATAATTGCTATGTGCTCCACTGAGTTGAAAGCCTTTTCGTAATCAACAAAACTTAAGCAAAGTGGTTTATTATATTCTATAGTTTTCTCAGTTAGCTGGTTCATTGTATGTAGATGATAAATGGTCGAATACCAGCTTCGGAATCCTCCCTGTTCACGAGGTTGGTTTTTCTCCAAAATTTTTGTTATTCTGTTCGTAAGGACTTTAGTGAAGAGTTTGTAAATGACTGATAATAAGCTACTGAGTCGATAGTTACTAAGATCTTTTGAGTCCCCTTTTTTGTAGAGTTAAATAACTATTGCATTACACCATGTTTTGGGAATTTTCTTCTGTTCTACACAGTGGGTAAATAAGTGAGCAAGCCTATTTTGTACTTCTGCTCCGGCGTCCAACAGTAAATCTGTTACTATTCCATTTTCTCCCGGAACCTTCCCTCTTTTCATATTTTTAAGACAAATATTTACTTCGTCTGGTGTTACCTCAGGTATTTCACTTGTGTTAACTGAAAAGTTAGCTATTGGTACTATTTCTTTGATGCATACAGTTCTTTGTAAAATTCTTCAACTCTCTTCACCATCTTATCTCTGCATTTAATGGTTTCACCGTTTTTTTTCTTTCAGTGATGTCATTTGTTGCTTTCCTAGAGCCATTTTACTTCGGACCTGTTTCAGACTTTTTCCATTTTTGATGGTTTCTTTGATCTGACCCATATTTCTATTTCTTTTTTCTTCTCTTTGTGTTTTGTTGATAAGCTTATTTAATTCTGTTCGATCTATTTCGTCTTTCTTTGTCTTTCCTTTCCTTTCCTTTCGTTTTTTTCATAAGCTCGAGTGTCTTTTCTGAATATTTCTTGGCTTTGGTTGTATTAAGTTTTCCTACTACCTCTGCTGATTCTCTTAGCACTTTTGTTAGTCTGTCATTCAGCTCATCAATGCCACATTCAGCATTACTTAGAGCCTGAAATCTGTTCCTTATTTCCAACTGAAAGGCTGCTTTATTTTCATTTACTATATCTTTTCATCCTTAATCAACCTCTTTTTTTCGTTTCTGAAATTGAATCTGGCTGTCCAACCCACCATTCTATGATCACTACCTATATTAACTTTGTTGATAACTGTGACATTTGTGATCGTGCTATTCTTATCTGCTATAATGAAGTCGATTTCATTCGTTGTTTCGCCATTTGTGCTACTCCAGGTCCACTTTCTTCCTGTTCTTTTGTGGAAGAATGTGTTATTATTCTCAGGTTAAACATTTCAGCAAAATTTACCGGCATTTCTCCTCTTTCATTCCTTTCTCCCACTCCAAATTTCCCCATTCATGCTTCTCCATTTTTCGATTTCCAAACTTTTGCATTGAAGTCTCCCATGAGTATAGTATATGTTGTCTTTTATTCTATAATCTGGGAGATGTCATCATAGAATGTTTCTATTTCTTCATCTGGGCTTTGAGAAGTTGGTGCATATACTTGTATGACTTTCATGGTATATTTTTTGCATAGTCTAATGACAACAAATGCTGCACTGGCAGATACACCGCTGAATTTAACAATGTTGTCTGCAAGATTTCTCTTAATTAGAAATCCTACACCACAAACTCTTTCATTTTCCTTTCCTCTGTAGTAAAATAGGTGTTTGCTGTCTTTGAGCTGAAATATTTTTTCTCCTTTTCTGTGGATCTCACTCAAACCTACAATATCCCAACTATTGTTTTCCAGTTCAGTCACCAGGTTATCAAGTTTGTAATCTTCTGCGAGGCTTCTTACATTGCATGCATAGATCTTCATCGATTTCAGTTTGTTTAACATCCAAGATTCTAATTTTCCAACACAGTGTCTACTCACTCTCGGTGTCACACTGCCTGTAAGCACAGCATCCACTGCAGGACCGGTCTATCCCGACGGAAGTCGGGACGATACAGCCATTGTATCACTACCATATGGCTTAGGCTGTCTGGTAGAGATTGTATGTAGGGTGAGATGTGCTTGTAAATGTAATTATAGTGTTGGAGTGGCTTTGAATGTGTGTGTAGTCTGTGAACCAAGTGTAATCGGCCCGCACAAGCCGACTGGGTGCATGCATACTTTATAGTAGGCGACACTCGTTCAACCACAGCACACTTTGTGTCTGCCAATGCAGTATGTGGCCAGGTGAACACTCCCAAAGTTTATTACCCTGGCTGGGTGCGAACCCTGGCTCACCTATGTACGAAACGCACACTCTACCACTGTACCACAGAGGCTCCATATCTAGATATATATATATATATATATATATATATATATATATATATATATATATATGTGTGTGTGTGTGTGTGTGTGTGTGTGTGTGTATTATATATATATATATATATATATATATATATATATATATATATACAGTCTACATCTGATAATGCAGTAAATAATATCCAGTTCTGTACGAAACGAGTGGATGAAAATATTTTTTTTTAATTCCAACCTTTTTCTTATACTTACTGAATTATATAACCTGTGTCATATTTTGGAAGAACCTTTCATCAGCCCCATACCTACCCTAAATGAATTTTTCATCAACCCTTCATAAACTTGTCAACTCTTCATCATCTCATGAACATCACCCTTTACCACCAGCATATTATCTACTCATAAAAATACTAAAAATAGTTTGATAAAAAATAAAATATATATAAAATATAAATTATTCGCTGGCATGAAATTTTATTATAGTCTCTGTTCAAAACTCATTGGATCCATTTTCTGTGTTAGTGCTAATGCCTAGTGACGTCACGATGCACCTCCCCCGTGACCCCTCCATTATGTCTGTCCCAACATGTTATTATATAGACTTTGGATTAAACATTAGCCTGCTTAGGTTTGGACAGGTGGTGTAAGGCCTAATAATCAGGGGAGGAGGGCGGGAAGGCTGCTTGCGGGCATGCCCAATACTATTCACGCTTAGTATTGGGCAATGGGGGAGGGGGGTATTGTTTGAGGGCATGCCCATTACTATACTATGCATGCCCAGTACTATGCACGAGTGGGAAGAGGAAGGGGAGGATTGCTTGAGGTCATGCTCATGAGTATTCATGGGCAGGGTTGTGCTACTACTGACACAGAGTAGAAGTCATTGGTCAAACATGGATAAATGTATACTTCTAGATTCATGGACATCTACGTACAGATGTTGCTTCATGAGGCAACTAATGAACTACAGACGACCTCATTAACCACTCAAACTTCATTCTATTGAGTAGCACTTAAGAATGACCTCACGTATTGGAGGGGATTAGGAGGACTATAAAATCTAACCCCTCCAACTATATTATGTTCACTTTACCTTGGCCTAAATTGCCAGCCCTCCATCTTGAATACTGTTATAACAGTAGATTAAACACCAGAATACGATGTTGGTCACTAAGAATTTCTATGGAAAAGATGTAGAGCCACAGTACTGTCTTTTTGTGGCAATGAGCTACGAATAATAAGCTACAAAAAACGAACATTTGGGACAAGTTTAAGTGAATGAACTATAGTAACGTCTCCCTTGATCTACGAAAAGTTATCTGGAAATATGTGGAATAAATATACCACAAAATATAGGAAAAGCTCATATCATTCGAATAAATATCGGTTGTTGGACCATTCCTTCTGTGAACGCTTTTACTTAATCTAAGAAAGGTCTCTCACATTTGAAGGGATGATGATGAATTTATCGACTTGACAGAGTTCAAAATATGGTTTGAAAATAGCCAGTATAAATACAAGGGAAAAATAATCCCTGTAAAAGATGGCAAGAGCAAATAACATGAAAAAACAATCACCGTGAGTGTGTTAATATTGGCGGTTCAAATCCCTCATCACCGAGTTCGGCATCCTGCTTCTAATCCGAGCATGTAGGTCGATGGATACGATTACGATACCGTCAGTTTAGGATCGTCATTGACCGAGGGGAGAAGAAACGCTAAGGTTCTCGTTGGGTCACCACTGTCAAAGTCGTCTTATAATATCGGTGGATATTAACTGCCTTCAGAGTGACCGAATTTGTTTGATGTAGTAGAATGTAGATAAGTTATCCACAAATATCCTCAGTACGTTGACTTTATTTTATTACTGCAACTTGCATTTTTTTTTTTTCATTCCAGCTAAGGAAATATTTCAGACTGGATAGGTTACATATCTTTCATTAACCCAGTCAGTGCAAAAGATCTTTTGTAAGTTAAATAGGGTTACCTGGAGTTAGGGGAAAATATATCAGACACGCAGTATTGGTTTCAAAAGAATAATTGCTTTCGCACTTTGAAATAAGCAGAAAACGGAACAATACTTTTCTTACGGCACTGTATATAATTTACACTAATTACTGTTACGTACAGTGTGTCCCTGTAACAAAGTCAACGAAGTTATGTGCTGAACTAAACCGTGTGATTTTCTTTAGTAATACTGCTAACTCCCATTTTTGACCCTATGATTGTTTTAATAATTTTGCACTTTTACTTAAGTACTGGTAAATTAACCATAAACACTGCATTATATGTAAAGGCATTTACTGAATTTAACACGGTGAAGGTTGATGGCATATTGTACGTGAAGAATACAGTGTGTGTAAACGGAGCTAAACTGATACTAAAGGAGGTCTGTTATCTTGTTTCAGCCCATACTCTACTTGGCATTACTACTATGTTTTCTTCCTTGGATTTTGCTGAGGTTGGTGCAGTTTTATCTTTCATATCCTTGCTAAATGGTCACTTACTTAGACCTCCCCAACTCCTAGTGATAATGGGGATCACGGTGGGAAGTAGGTGTGGGATACTCAGTCAATCTTACGATGGCCCCCTGATTTTTGCAGGAAGGACAAGGAAATGTTTGCAGAATGTTCACAAGTCTCGAATTAATCCTGCAAGGAAAAAAATTGTTACGAGAGGAATAACTGCCGTTGGTTGTAAATGTTTCTTTAGGAAAGACAAGGAATGAAACAGTCATGCGATGTCTCTAGTTCTTCCTGGAAAAAGAAATGAAAGTCTTGACAGCATATTGACTGTAATATGTTCGAGTGTCTCACTCCGAGCTTTTTGGATTGGTGAGAATGGGGGAGAGGGGGAAAACTGATTGCTTGTGATATGAATCCTGCAGGAAATAACACTAAAGGAAAGGAAAAATAATGTTTCATAGCCGTCCCTTATTTTTCGGACCATAGTTTTTATAAAAGGAGTGTATAAAACCATCCTTCTTTAGGCATTATCCAAACCCTGACCTCACATTAACCCTCTCGCACATGATAACGTGATAAGTTTTCAATAAGTTTCCCAGTGAACAATTATATTCCATCCCCCTCCCTGCCAGCCCCCCAGAGCACTGCTGAAAACATGACTCTAGCCTTATTTTCGCCACCCAAACTTATATATATTGTCATGAAACTTACATCGTCTAATTCGTCTATGTTTGTTCTATCTGAAAACTAAAAAAAAAAAAAACACAGAAAAGTATGAATAGAAGTACATTAGGCCAGTGCAAATAAACATTTTGGAATGTCAGTCTCACTTCCCAACATCATAGTTCGAACGTTTTCCATCACAGAGAAAAATTTTATCAGAAGTTTTGAAAGAGAATTTCATCAGCTTTCTAATAAGCTTCGCGGATTATTTATACGATTTGCAGTTTTCGAGAAAATAGCAAAAAAATAAAAGCCATTTCCTACCAGAAACAGTTTTTTTTGTGCAGGGAGCTTTAGTGCAAGAGTTTTCTCATACAGGTTATGTTTTTATTTCATAATCTTGTGTAGAATTTCATGAGCTTTCTCATGTTATCTGCAGATTTTTCAGGCGCCTCATAATTTCCAAGTAAATCGCAAAAAACTGCTGGGTACCCACGCCCGTGCTGCACTTTCGTCATGCGCACACAATAACCATTATATTCCCGCCTACATAACAACGATGTTTCATCACAGATATTACATTGTTATGTCCTGTCCTTACTTAGAATTTACTGAGCTTTACCATGGTTCTTATAGAAAATCGATACGTCCAATACTTTTCGAGTAAATGGACAGCAAATGTAGAATACTCTTCTGAGCATTGCATAGTTTTACTGCAAGCGAGATAAAAACACTCTTTTCTCCAACCTTTACCAAAAAAACATGCTCCCAAAGCCTGTTTTTTTCTGTCATGTACACACAGCAAAAAAAAACTATCGTTACAGGGGGGTCCGATGTGTTTCATACTGAACAACCTGGCTGTCTCGCTAGGGTTGGTAAGCCTGACAGTGGGCGAGTTGCCAAATAGGACGAGGTAGAAATATGCATGGGAGAAGCAATGGATATAGTTTATAATAAATATGCAACAAACACACGCAGGGATACCAATGGAGGAGGCTGTTATCAAAAACCTTCATTTGTAGTGTCATTTTATATCGTGCAGAAGGTGTAACGATAGTTTTTTTGTTGTGTGTACATACATAGAAGTTACTGTGCTTTATCATGGTTCTTACAGGAAATCAATATGTCCAATACTTTTCGAGTAAATGGACAACAATGGTAGAATACTTCTCTGAACGCTGCATAGTTTACCGCAAGAAAGAAAAAAACACTCTCTTCCCCTGTTGTTGCCTAAAAAATATGCTCCCAAAGCCTTTTTTTTTTTCATGTACATGTTTATTTTTATATGCTTCCTTATGATGTTGTCAAAACATCAACGCGACTATTACCTGGAGGAAAGGAAACAACATACCTCCTAGTACACTGTCAATGTTTCCTCTATCACCCACCCTACATATTTTCGCTCACTAGGGGTTTTATTTTGTTTTATTCAAAGTTTACATGTAAAATATCCAAGTTTTTTTTTTTATTATGCTATAAGAAACTCGACATGACCACTAGTCTTTTTCCTAGTTGCTGATATTGAAGCTGTACTTTCTTTCATATGTGTTTATGTAGAAAACAATGCTTATCTGTGTGAAAAATATAGAAATATTGAAATAGGTCAATATACAGATCAACAAAATTCTGAGAACTAACTTCCTCCAGGGGTGTTGAGCTGCTGGCAGGACCCTGTGGGTTTTGAAGATGAGGAGTTATGTAGTGTGTGTGTGTGTGTGTGTGTGTGTGTGTGTGTGTGTGTGTGTGTGTGCTCCACTAGGGAATACTTCACTCGGCATGGTAACGTTCGAAGCAATCACCCATGCAAAGCAGCACATCACAAACAGGACAGATGTGACTTTTGTCCCTCCTCATCTTCACCAGGGCACACAAGGTGCACCGGAGCCTCTTCCGGTTGGGGATCCTCTCCTGTTGATGGCCCAGTGAGCGATCCAACCACACTGTGTCGTCGATGACTCGTCGACACTTGGTTCGATGTCCTCCTGGCATGCCCTGGTCCTGTTTTTCTGGAGGTGCGGCTGCACAGCCTGGCATGGCAGTGGTGGCAGGTTCTCCCGACAGACCAGGAACTGCTGGAGATGGTGGTTTTGGTACCCGTGCTGGTCCTGCAGGTGATGGTGGTATTGGCACCTGTGCTGGGGCTGCTGCAGGAGATGGTGGTGTTGGCACCTGTGCTGGTGGTGCTGCAGGAGATGTGTTGGCACCTGTGCTGGTGCTGCTGCAGGTGCCAAAAGTGCTGGAGGTCCTGTCGGACGTTGGGTTGGAAGGTCAGGGGCATGATGGATGACGTGCTCTAACGCGGGCCATTCCTCTTCATTGAACTGAAGGAGCTTCAGGATTATCTCCTTCAGAAAGTCCAGCAGAGCTACTGACCCGTGTGAGCACTTCTTTTAGGGTGAACGCATTGAAGATGGCCATCTGGATAAAGTAGAATGTGATCTTGGTCCACTTCATGGTCTGCCGCTAGATGAGGTATTGCTGGACCATTTGGTCAAGTGGTCCATCCCACCCATGGGCTGGTTATAGTCCTCCACCATGACGTGCTTGTCCACAGTCCTCTGGATATAGGTTGTCCTCCTGGACCCCTGGCCTTCCCTCGAACATGCTTAGGGACAGTGCTTGTGCTGTGGAAAGCGGAGAGCATGTTGATGATGCATTTGTCCTTCCACAGCAGCACCATCACATTGTTCTTGCTCCTTGGTGCCATCCCCCCCTCTGGCAAGCTCGTAGCCTTGGCGATGGAGCTCCTCTTGCCAGGCATAGGGTCCCACACACATAGGTTCCTGCACTGAAGAGCTGTTCACACAGGGTTACACAATAATAATAGTTCTCCATGTAAACTTTGTATCCATGGTCCTTCAGCGGTTCTATGAGGCCACAAACGGTGTTCTCCAGAGTCTTCTGCCCCATGTACACCCCGAAGTTCCAGATGTACCCCGAGAAAGACTCACCCAGGATATACAGCTTGATGGCGTACTTTGAGGGCTTCAAGCAGTTGTAGACTCTGAAGCTGAGGCACCCCTTCCATGCCGGTGAACCCTCGTCGAGGCTGAGGTGCTCCTCAGGTTGGTAGGTTTCTTGGAACCACTGAAGGAGGTACTCCAACACTGTGCGAAATCTGATGAGCTGATCGCGATTGTCCTGCGGTTTGGCAAGCAAGTTGAAGGCGTGGAAATGTTTCAGGATAGCCCTGAAAGGCCTCCCACTTGTCACTTGCCTGAATCGTCGATAGTCGTGGAGCGGTGAACTTCTCCAGTAGTGCCTGATGGTCAGCATGTCCAGGATCTCCATGGAGAAGTAGAGCTAAAGAAACTTGGCCATCTCCTCTTCATTGTAGATGAACCAGGCATCCAATGCAGTCCCCAGGAATGATGCGTAGTTGTTCGTCTCAAGGGTGAAATACAACAACAACTCCCAGGTGAAGATCAGCTGGAAGAACTGTAGGGGCATTGTTGGTGGATCCACCTTCATTCCTGGGAATCATGTGAAGGGTCCATTATGTGGTGTGAATGGGCCACTGCTCCACCTTGGATACTCTGCGGCAACACCTTCCACAGTGGTGGCAGTGGGTCAGCCTACCGACACCCTTCGACCTCCTCAGCCACCCCTTGGCCGCCCCCCGTAGCTAGGACACGGACCCCGCCGGCCTCGTCGAGGTGGTGACGGCTCCGACGAGGAAGACAATGAGGCTGGTTCTTGCTGCCACCACACGTCAGGAGGAGTGACAGCTGCCAGGGACAGCGTCCTTGTTGACTGGGCAGAGGATGATGACACAGTCGCATCCTGCACCAGCTGTGCCACAGACACTGTGGCAGGTGCAGGTGCCAATGTCACATAACTAGGCCCTGCAACCAGTGACATAGGCTCTGCCAAGGGGGAACTGGAGGCTAGAGGTGGAAAGACCTCGACGGCTGCTGGAGCGAGAGGTCCTAGTGCAGATGATGGCTGGGCTGTGGGTCCTGCTGCTGCTGGTGGTTTCTGCTCCCATGGTGGTAGGGGTCGAGGCAAAGCCTCCCTACGAGAATGGCGCAGGATGTCATCCCAGTCCTCCTCCCCTCTCAAAAGGTTGCTCAGCACCTCCTCCTCCTCGCTCTTGGTCTCCTCCTCAAAAAGAACCTTCCGCCACTCCTCAGACGACAACCCTTTCTTCTCCATCGTGGCAAGCACTGAGACACGAAAAATCAGTCTGAGCTACAGTTCTTTGCTGAAAAAGAAGAAATATTATTCACCATCACACAACAACTTTCATCGAGAGTAGCACTACACGAGTGATGTGATATATTTCCATGCGACCAATTGTTGCACAGTTTACAAACACTTCACATAAAAGATAACTTTTCAATGTCTGAGCAAGGTGTAATATCTATCCAATGACGTCTGTGGATGTGTGCCTATACTTTTTTTCTGCCATCTTTCCCCTAAGGTTCCTGTTACACATATGCACCATAAATATTCCTCCATGAACAGTCGTGGCACATTGAACATACATTTCACATAAACCATAAGTGACCAATAAATGTCTGCACACGGTGTAATACCTGGCCACTGACATCCATGCTTGTGTGCCATTTTTTTTTTGTGCCCTCCTTCCCCTAAGATTCTCCTTACACATGCTATGTACCCTAAATATTCCTCCACGAACACTCGTGGCACACTGCACATATATTTCACATAAACCATAAGAGACCAATAAATGTCTGAGCATGGTGTAATACCTGTACACTGACGTCCGTGGTTGTGTGCCATTTTTTTTTTTTGTGCCCTCCTTCCCCTAAGGTTCCCTTTACACATGCTATGCACCCTAAATATTCCTCCACGAACACTCATGGCACAATACACATACATTTCACATAAACCATTAGTTATCAACCAATGACTGAGCAGGGCACAGTACCTGTTCACTGATGTCTGTGGTTGCCCGGTGTCCTTACGTCCCCTGCCCTTCTTCTGCCAAGGTCTTGCTAACACACTATACACCCAACATATTTCTCAATGAACACTCGTGGCACATCCCATATACATTTCACATAAACTATAAGTTTTCTATAAATGACTGAGCACATTACAGTACCTGTTCACTGACATCCGTGGTTGCCTGACGTCCTTATGTCCCCTGGCCTCTTTCCGCTAAGGTTCCGCTAACACACGCTATACACTCATACTATTCCTTCACGAACACTCGTGGCACACTTCATCAACATTTCACACTAAATCATATGCAAATACTTGACTATCAGAATGATTCCATCCCTACCTCCACTATTATTTCGTTTCCTTACTACAGCATACCACGTGATGCAGCTTCACCCTGAGAGTATGATGCACCGCAATATGGCACACACCACACTTCTACATGAACACTCACAGCATATTGGACGTACATTATATATATATATATATATATATATATATATATATATATATATATATATATATATATGTATATTCCATCGACAAAATCACTTCACACTATACTCATAAACAATATATAATCACACTCTGTCCATAGGGGCTTCAGCTTGGGCGGAAGGGGGAGAATTAGAGGTGTTTAAAGGGAGAACACACATGGCACAACCCCACAGCTTGGCTAGTCATGAGGTACTGAGGTTTACCACTGCACACAGGCTCAAAGAAGGCACGACAGTGATGCCAAGTGTTTACCTTGGAGGAGTGACACACCCACCAGAAAAAAAAAAAAATTGATGCAAATTGGCCAAAAACTTACTTTTTGGCAATTTTTTTCTGCTTTTTAATGCAATTCTAGTCACTGTGCATTTATCAGGAAAGACACATGGGACAAAAAAATCACCTCCATGTCACCCTGTCTCTCTCCATTTCACTGCCCTCCCTGCCAGCTCACACCCCCTCTCTCATATAACTCTCCACTACATCCCTCCATAACATCCTCGGCCTCCCCCTCCCTCTTCCTCACTCATATACACTAGCCTCGTTAGTTTCTCACTCACCATCCTCTCCACACATCCAAACCACCTCAGTGTATTTTTCCTGACGCTTTCTGTCACATACACATCCACACCACAGTGCTCCTTCACTTCCTCATTTGCCAGCCTGTCTCTCCATGTATATCCACATGCTCCTCTCGAAATAAATCATTTCTACTGCTCTTACTCTTGACTTGTGTCCTTTCAACAAAATCCAAGCTTCACTCCCATACATTAGAGCCGGTATCATAGTATTATCATGCTGCAACTGTTTTACTTCCATGCATATTTCCCTGTTTTTTATCACTGCTTTCAAACAACCATTAACTTTTCTTTCTTGTTGTACACTTTCAAGCTTTCATCCTCCAAACTTCCATCCTTATTTATCACAACATCCCCGCATCCGGAGACAGACTGAGGCGGGGATCGCTCGACCCCCGAGTCAAAGGAGGAGTTGATGGAAGCACCTGAGGGGCAGACTGGAGTCGGGGAGTGGCGGGAGTCTGGACACGACGGGGCCGAGCCCTGACCCCAGCCCTGGACGCCTTCTGTGCAGTCGTCCATGTGGGCGAGCCCGACTTCCGAGGGGCGCGAGGAGGCCTGCCCGAGACAGGAGCAGGGGTCCCTCACCGCTTGCCGACGCTCCACTCCAGCCACCTGTCGATCACAGCTACCAAGAGGCCTGACCCCAGCTGAACCCCCAGAGCCCGAGCCACGGCACTCGTGATGGCCTCCGCCATCTGAGTCCCAAGGTGATGCAGCTCGTCCTTGGTAAATAGCGGTTCCTCTGGAGTAGACGCCTAGACACTGGCGCTGTCACAGGAGCCGCCCGGGAAGGAGGAGGTGAGGGCACCCGAGCCACTGGGGTCGCTGGATGGTGAACCTCTGCCACCGCACTGGCTGTCCTCAAAGCAGATGTCAAGGGGGGAAAGGTCGACTCGCTCAGAACCGGTGGGCCTGGCTCCTAAGAGCGGCGCTGCTGACCCCAAACAAAAGTGCCCGGGGGAGCGGGTGTCGCTATCGATGCCTGTTGCTGCCGCACCCATGAGACTTGCCCCTCCCTGCCCTGAGTCACCCTCTTCACCCTCGCAGGGCAGCTGGGATGCCAGGCATGGTGAGCGCCTGCACAGTTGGGACAGCGGGCGGCGACCGGCTCCTTCGCCTTGAACCTCGCAAGGCACTGCTCGGTTTCGTGGGAGCCACTGCACATCCCACACACCACAGGTCTGTTGCGGCTCGCACGGTGGTGGCCGAACCTCTGGCAGCGGAAGCATCACAGTGGCTCCGGAGTGTAAGGGCGCAGCCAGTACACACCCCGGTTACCCAGATCTAGGGAGGGAACAAGAGGGCCCCGGAGGGTGACGCACACCTGCAGCGTCTCCTCCCGGGTCCTCTGGTGCTGACACCTGGTCGCCTCCTCTACCAAGTCGTGTTGGAGCAGGATGTCCACAGGCATAAGGCGAGGGTATCCCATCACCACGGCCTTGGTGACCTGTCCGCCCCGTGTTAGCTCTACCACCTTCACGACAGCTGCCTTGTCCTCTGCCACTGCCTTGAGTTGCAGGTATGCCACCTCTGTTGCTGGAATCAATACACAGCTTTCGTTCCTCCCAAAGCGATTGGTCACAGCAAGACCCGGCAGCTGCCTCTCCAGGGCCGCAACTGCGTCGTAGCTGGTGGTGTAGCCCGGCTGCAGAGGACTACCCTGAAAGAGGGGAAGGAGGAGCGGGGAGGAGGGGAGCTGCCACCGACACAGAAGGGCGAGGTGCAGGTGGAGGCCTTTTTGTAGCAGGCGCTGAAAAACCTTGGGCTGCAGGCTTGATAACGGATGAACGCCTAGCCCTGTGAGTTACAAGGGTAAACCCCTCAGCACTCTCAGAGGCATCAGCATCAACGGCGGGATTGGCAGCAGTAGCAGTGGTGGCAGAAGGAGCAGTGGTGGGGGCTGGAGACAGAGAAGCAGGCAGAATCACGTCCATCCCCTCATGGTGACGGGCGACCTTCCTGGGTGCAGCAGAGGGGCCAGAGACAGGACTCCCTGGACAAGCCCAATCGCCAGCAGACACAGTTGAGCTGTCTCCTGATCCATGCCGCACCCTCTTCTTTCCAGAAGTTAAGCACTTCTTGCCCTTGTCAGTAGGTGGGTGGGTGACCGATAGTGAGTCACATCGAACTGTGGCAGCTCCTGGATGGGTGACCGCAGCCATACCCTCACCCAACGCCCCAGGAACCGTCTCAACCCTATCTCCAGCAGTGAGGACTCTAGCAGAAGGATCAGGTATCAGGATCCTCGATGGCAGAGGATTCCTCGAAGACCCTGGGGGTCTAGACCTAGCCTTGCCTGGCATGACAGACAGGCAGAATCACTCACACAGGCACGCACACAAACACACAAACAAGCACACAGAAACACAGGAAGGAGTCTACCTACTGTGGTGGAAACTGCCCCCCCGCTAGCAGAGGGCGAGACAGCCCTTGCCACAGCCCCGAAGGTCTTGCCTACTCCTAGCCCTAACCAGAGTTTTGGCTCACCCCTGCAGCTTCCTATAACCACCCCGACTACGGGGCCCCCTTGTGTACCAGGCCTGCGCCTGGAAACCGCGGGGTTCGGCTTCGTACCACGTACCAGGGGAACACTAAGAGCCGAAAAGGAAATACAGTAAGAGGCAAAAAAGAAACCACTGAAGGGCGAGTGCACACAAGCGTGCGCACCCCGGTACACAACAGCGGCTGGAGACCAAGGCGTGGTCAGGATGAAGGTGGCGAGCAACGACAACAACAACACCTCAAGCACTGGCGAGAGACAAAAAGGGCAGAGCAGCTCGATCGACAGCGAACCGGAGAGCTGTTACCCTTGTTGAAGCAAGACAGGAGCAGGAGATGTTGTCGGTGTGGAGGCAGGCAGCAAAGTGTGAGAAGTGTCTGTGAACTGTGGCTAAATCCTGTGTTGTTTTCGGTTTTATTTGAATGTATTGGTTTCAGTGGCTGTATAGACGTTACTATGTTCCAGTATATTGCTAGCCACCTCACTTTACCTGTTCATTTTTGTTCTTACAAATATGAGATCTAGCCTATACTCTATACAAAGAGTCAGCAGTACGTGGTTCAGTCGACACTCGACTGTCAGAACTGAATGTCATTTCCCTTTTATAGGCTATTCTACAATAATACATTTGCGGATATCAGCCAGCAGCCACTCAAGTGATGAAAAGGTCATCTAAAAATCTTCAGGGACAGGGTGACATAAGGAAATTCTTTCGCACCCGCACCTCCAAAGATGACTCAGATGAGTGCCAAGAAAAAGTGGCTGTTATTGGGAATGAGGTGCCCGAAGCAACCCCAGATAACCCCAAAGCTGAACCCATTCAGACATGTGTAAGTAGCCCTATATCAAACTATTTCAGTAGTCATTTTATGAAGCTTAGGCCAGGATTTTTTTTATTGATTTATTTTTAAATTGGCTAGGCCAAGGCTATTTCTCATTGTTGCAAATATATTGTCCTAAACGTACAAAGTGGGAAAGTAGGCTAAAACTCTCTGTCTGTCTGTCTGTCTGTCTGTCTCTGATATATAATATATTTTCTCATTATTTTCTTAGCCACCGCCCAGCACAAGTGATAACCTTGATATACCTGCTGAAGAACCGGTTGAAGAAGCTGTGGTGGATTCACTTGATCTTGATTTGGTAGTTGACAAATTTGCATCTCTCCCAATACCATCACAGTCAAGCTCAGGTGAATCCACCAAAAGACGTTTGTCCCGTACATAACATGGGGGCCGGGGCTTGAATCATGATGATTGGTCATAGTTTATAGAATGAACTGCAGTTTTAGTTTACATTCATTGATAAGTAATACTGTGAAATAAATGAAAAAAAAAAATCCACATTGCATTATGTCACTGGATGGGAGGATATCAGTTTTTATAGAATACAATTTTTTTTGTAATTTTGTTTTATCAAAATGGTTTTATAATGTAACTGCTTTACGAATTGGAGTTAATTGTTTTAAAATAATATTTAATATATATATATATATATATATATATATATATATATATATATATATATATATATATATATATATATATATTTGTGAATGGCTTTGTTTTCCTATCACAGTACAGGTAATGGAAGATAAATCTTGGCAATTATATCTATATACATTGAATAAAGAGCTTCTTTGAATTATCAAATTTAATATGGTAAGACAGAAACCGTTATGATACCACATAATACTAGCAATTGAAAAAAAACTGTTATCTGCAAAAAAGCTTTATACAGTTACCTTGTACACATTATATCATAAGGCTTACTGATACCTGGTATTAGGCCCATCAATATTCATGTGTCCTATAAGTTTCTTATCAATAGCCTGTGAGACCTTATTTTACTTTTTCTTCATCTATAGGCCTCAAAAATGCCCCTAGAACTGCTCAATTTCCAAAAAAATTTCCAGGGGGGCTTACAGCGCCCCCCCGTACCCCCCAGCTGCATAGGCTCGCTTCACTGCCCCCCCCCCTTCTACCTACACCAGGGCTACAGCCCCCCCAAAATCTGACCCCTGGTGACGCCACTGCTCATCATCCTACCTCACTGCACTGTACATTCAATGTCTACATTTCTCTCAAAGACAATAACTTTGTTCTTCCCTATATGCACATTTAGATTCCATATCTTACACACTCTCCCAAACTCATTCACCAAGCCTTTCAGTTCCCCTTTGTCGTCACTTAACAATACAGTACCATCTCCAAACAACAATACCGGAAGTTTCCAAATGCTGCCCTTTCTCATTAACACCACTCAAACATCCACTGCTCTGCTTTGTATCTCATTTATAACCTCATCCACGTACTGACTGAACAACCTTGGAGACATTACACATCCCTGTTTCTGTCCAACCATCAGGAAGAAAAATTCATTCACCTCACTATCCACACGTACTGCAGCCTTAGCATCTTCGTACATACTCTTCACGGCATTCAAAACTACCAAGTTACTCCATATTTATGTCTATTCTCCACATTCCTTGTTGATCCACTCTGTCATATGCTTTCTCCAAATCCATGAAGGCCGGTTACAAATTATTTCCCTTCTCTAGAAATTTTTCCACTAAAGACGTATGGATGAATATCAGATCTACACAACCTCTTCTCTTCCTAAAACCTCCCTGTTCTTCTGCAACTAATTCCTCTGTTATTTCTCTAACTCTGTCAATAAGTATCCTGCTATATACTTTCCGTATTACACTGAGAAGACAAATGTCCCTATGATTACCACATACTTCTTTTTCCGCTTCTTTTTCCACAGGGTAATAATTATACCTGACTTCCAATCCTCCAGGACTTTACCTTCCTCCCAGGCCAATCTGCGCATCGTCCATATCCATTCTACCACTATCTGTCCCTCCTGTTTCGTCATTTCACCACACATTCCATCAATTCCCTGGGGTTTCCCCCATTTTCATCTTCATTGCTTCCACTACCTCCATCCTACTGATATCTTCCTCTCTTCTCACCATCCTCCTTCTCCCAGCCATTCCCCAGCCATTTATACTCGCATTACTTTCATTCTCTATGTCTAACAGTTCCTTGAAGTGTTCTCTCCTTCAGCTCACTTTTTCTGTTTTTTCCACTATCAATCTACCATTTTTATCTTTCACTCTCCTACTAACTTCTTTATCACCCTTTCTAAATCTTTACCTGCTTCCACAAAAACTTTTTACATTCCCTCCACTTCACACCCAAATTCTTTCCAAATTACTCATCTGCTCCCTTCTTACTGTCTCTTACTAATATTTTCACCTTTCTCATCCACTCTACGGATAAGGAGAGATAATATATTGAAAAAAAAAATAATAATAATGAATAAGAACCAGCCATCATAGATATGAACCTACTTTGATCCCACTTTATTTTTAAGGCAAGAAATTTAAGTCTGAAGGATAAGACAGGAAGCAGGAAGTCAATATATTGGTAACGGAGTCGGATGGAGGACGCCAACATTGTTTATGTGTGTCATTTACGAGAACTATATCTTCGTATTTTGTGATGTCAGAAGTTTCATAGAACAAAAGGTTTATGTACCGGTAGATATAATTATAGAATAGTCCCAGAATAACTGAATAGCATATAAGCTAGGAGGAGAATACTAAAATATGTGCATGTTCCCAATACAGTATTATATTGACTATTAATAGTGAAGACCAGTGCAGGCATTATGGGTGTCCAAACTTTATGGAATTTCCCGTCGCAAGGAACTTTTCCAGTTCACTGTTTAGCCTGCTAGAATATCACTAAACCCAACCGCAAAGTCCTGGAAATTAAGACACCCTCCCCCCCACCTCCGACCCCTCCGAGGAGTGGTCAGTAAAAGAAAATGTAAAACTGAACTGAGGGCAACATATTCCGGATAGGGTATCCACAGAAAATGCCTTTGCATGAAACTTAACTAAACCAATGCATGGTTTCAGTCACTGTCTGCAGACCAAATGCTGCTATGATGAGGTCAGTGTATGACCTGGTGATACAGCTTATTTTTACACCTGTAGGGAGGAACGCGGCTTTGTGTGTGTGTGTGTGTGTGTGTGTGTGTGTGTGTGTGTGTGTGTGTGTTCTTATCTAATTGTTCATGCTTAATTGTATCTTTACAGGAATGAGTCAAGCTCGTACTGTTCCGTGTCTTAAACCATTTTCATAATAAATCTCCTTAAATTTATGAATTGTTTTGGCACACACTATTTCATTCGGTAATGCATTCCACTGATCAGTTGCCCTATTTGGGAAAATAAATTTCCTTACGTCCAATGCTGGGAACGCTACTAATATAATGTAGCGGCGCTCCCATTCCTATTACTAGCTCGAAAAAGTAGTGGCATTACTGGTTTCACTACTTGATACGAAATGTAGCGGCACTCCCGCTCCAGTTACTTTGGATAAGAAAAAGGTAGACGAAGGAAAGGTTAACAAAAATGTTTGATATAGCAAGACACCATATACTGTTTTGATAATATTAGTCGGTCTGAGAGGTTATGTTGTGTACTAGTAATGTCAGTATATACTTATACTGAAAAAAAAAAAAAATCATATACATGTCGGTGTTGCTTTAATGAAGCTTAGAGCCGAAGGTACAGGAAAAATCTACCTACCGTATAATGTATCAAATGTTCTTTTACACTGTTACCTAGTATACCTACTGAAAGTAACATAAGTAAATATAAGGCAAAAAAATGTTGCCAACCACTGATACATATTATATAGATTTATTATATTTTCAGTGATACCCATAAAAGATATGTACGAAAACGAAAGTAAAAATGAACTGGGGCTTTCTTTTAAAGGCTATTTATACAATAGCAATGTTTTATCCCATTAAACTGAAAGTAACATCCTGTTACGAAATGATAACGCGGTGAGTAAGAATTAGTCTGAAAGCGAGAGTGGGGGAGAGAGCGGAAGTTAGAGACGGGGATAGTTAGGCGTGTGTGTTCTTACCAAATTGTTCTTACCTCATTGTATCTTTACAGGAATAAGTCAAGCTCGTACTGTCCCGTGTCTTAAACCATATTTATCGTACATATCCTTAAATTTGTGAATTGTTTTGGCATACACTATTTCATTCGGTAGTGCATTCCACTGATCAATTGCTCTGATTGGGAAAATAAATTTCCTTACGTCTTTATCATTTCTCTTTTTATGCAATTTTTTGCAGTGTCCTCTTGCTGATTCTTCCCCATACGTTAAGTAATCATTTATGTCTATTTTCTCCTTCCCTGATATGCATTTATATAGCATAATCATGTCACCTCTTTTCCTTCTCTTCTGTAGTGTTGGTAGATTCAGTTTATTTAGTCTTTCTTCATAGCTTAGATCCCTTAAGCTTCGTACCCATCTTGTAGCAGCCCTTTGAACTTTTTCAATCTTGTCTGTTTTTTTGAGATGAGGACTCCAGACTACTGATGCATACTCCTGGGTGGGTCTGATGAATGATGTTATTATCTTTCTTAGCATGTCTTCATTTATGTATGTAAACGCTGTTCTCATATTGGCAAGCAGTGTATAAATGTTCCGTACCTTCTCGCTGATGTGGTCAGCCGGAGATAGTCTGTTATTGACAATCACACCTAGGTCCTTCTCTCTTTCTGATGTGTGTAGGGTTATATTTCCTAATGTATAATCCCAATCAGGTCTTTTTCCACTTTTACCAAACTTGATTACATGACACTTGTCCACATTGAATTCCATTTGCCATGTATTGCTCCATTCATGAAACTTATTTATTTCTTCTTGTAGCTCTTTACAAGAGTCTCTGTTAGTAATTCTCCTTTGAATTTTTGCATCATCTGCAAACATATTTAGATAGGTTTCATTTCCAGTGTTACTGTCTATATCATTTATATATACTAAAAACATGATTGGTGCCAGCACTGAGCCCTGTGGTACTCCACTAGTCACTTCTTTCCATGATGAGTAATTTCCCCTTAGTACTGTCCTCATTTTTCTTTTCATGAGAAAATCGTGCATCCAACAATACAGTTTGCTTCGAATTCCTCCTTGATGGTATAGTTTCCATAAAAGTCTTTGGTGTGGTACTGTGTCAAATGCTTTCTTGAAATCTAAATAGATACTGTCCACCCATCCTTCTCTTTCTTGTAACGTGTCTGTTACTCTGTCCTAGTAGCTCAACAGATTAGTAACACATGATTTTCCTTTTCTGAAACCAAACTGTCTTTCTGTTATCATATTGTGTTCTTCTAGATGATTTACCCAAGCTTTTCTTATAAGCTTTTCTAATACCTTACTTACAACACTGGTTAGTGATACTGGTCGGTAGTTAAGTGGATTTTGTCTGTTCCCTTTCTTGAATAAGGGAACAATGTTTGCTTTCTTCCAGATATCAGGTAGTTTACCTTGACTCAAGGATTCCTTGAAAATAAAAAATAATGGTTTACTTAAATCCTTTGCACATTCACATAGCACCCAACATGAAATTTCATGAGGACCATTTGCTTTTCATTTGTCTAATTTACTTAGCTCCTCCTGTATATCTTTTTCTTATGTTTGTATATCTGGTAGTATGTGTGGGCATGCATGTTCCACATAATCCCTCTCAAAAATTTTTTCCTATGTAAACACTGATCGGAAATTCTTGTTTACTGCTTCACAAATATCCTTCTCTTGTGTATACGTGATTCCATCGTCCGTAATGGATTGTATTTTATCTTTTACTTTGGTTTTGCTTCTGATGTAGCTGTAAAATAGCTTTGGTTGATCACTACTTTTATTTATGATATCCTCCTCAAACTGTTTTTGGGCGTCCCTCCTTATTCTTGTATAATCGTTTCTTGCCTGTTTGTAATTATTATATGTCCTTTCACTATTGTGTCTTCTGTATCTATTCCACAACAAATCTCTTTTTTCTTTTGATTTTTTACATCCTGTCTTGAACCATTTCTTTATTTTCTTCTGCTTCTTTGTGCTGTGGGATGTTCTTCTGGACTCCTATTTCATAAGGTTCACAGAATTTTTCATATATAGCATTTAAATCTTGCCCTCTAAGCTCCTTTTCCCAAGCTATCTAAGAATACTTCTTTAGGTCATGGTAGTTTCCCTTTTTATAGTTTACACTCTTTTTGTAACTTTAATTGCTGTTATCTATGTCATATGCAACCCTGAAGTTGCAATTTAGTACTGCATGGTCGCTTTTGCCGAATGGAGGGTGATATATTAAATTATCAATATCGTTTTCTTGCCTAGTAAATATGAGATCTAGCATTGACGGTACATCGAGTCCTCTTTTTCTGGTGCTTTCCCTTAATGTTGCGATAGGAAAAACTCTTGCACAAGATCCAGGAGCTTTTGGTCCCAACAGCTTTCTTGGCTTATTATATCTAGAGTGTTCCAATTTATGTTTGTATTAAAATCTCCAGTTAGTACTGTATAATTATTTTCGATTTCTCTTCCATTTTATGTAGTAAGGCTCTTAACTCTTAATTATACCGTACTCTCTGCCAGGTCCTCATATTCGTCTCTTTCCCATGTGTTTGATCTGGGTGGCATGTACAAATTGGCTACAATTACTTTCCCTTCAGATGTATTTATCTCTACTGCGATCAGTTCTACTTGTGAGAGTATGTCTAATTCTATTTCTTTGACTTTTAGATTTTTCTTAGTTAATATTATAATTCCTCCTCCTTTTTTTAAGTTCCTATCTCTTCTCCATATATTTTATTCCTGTAAGTTTAGGATGTTATTCGATATCCTTGGTGTTCATTTTGTTTCAGTTAAGCATATTATATGTGGTTCATTTTCTCTGACATAATCATTCATCTCTAATAATTTAGATACCATTCCATCCACATTTGCATACATTAACTCAATCATCTTGTTTATGTACTTGTCATGACTTGGTTCTACTACCTTCCTCCTTTTTATTCCCTCCTGTTTATGTACCACTTTCGTACCTGCAATCCTATTACTTTGTAAAAAAAAAAAAAATGTGTTCTTCTCCTCCTCTGATCTTCCCTCATTTTTTGTTTTTGCTTCCTCCCTCTTCTCTTTCAGTAATTCCAATTCCTCTTTTGTTAGGCATCTTTTTATCCATACATTTTTAAACTTCTCTTTTTCCATAAGATTCTTTGCATTTTTTAGTATCTCCTCCACGGTGTTTACACTCTGGAAGGTTACCTTTAGGGGTCTTGATTTACTTCTCTCTTATTTCCCTAACCTTTTGTGTTCTTCTATGTCTTTACTACAGATTTCCCGTGATACTTCTTTCAATATGCCCATTAAATTTGCCATCTCCTTTTTGTCTCTTGAGATGTTGTTTTTTACTTCTTCCTCTTCTATACCAGTGATTACTATAGATTTGTTAATATCTGCTGAATCTGTGACTAACTTAGGATTGTTTTGGATTATTCTTTTCACTTCCTTTTTAATAGTTTTTTCTTCCACCTATGTTTCTAAGTCATTCTTTACTTTTACTATTTCAGCATATGTGATTTCCACATAATTTTTGTAGCTTTGCACAGCTTCATTCACCTGTGTTATCTTCTCAATATCACTGCTCTGATCTATCAGAGTGCTTACTTGCCTAATTGTCTTTGTATCACTTTTGAACTCTTCCATAATACTCTCGTGGTTGACCACTGTACTTGCCATTTTACAAATTTTTCTCCTAAGTGTACCCACTTCAACTGATAGCTTTCCTATAGTTATGTCTTTCTTGTTGACTTCCTTTCCTAATTTTTCTATTTCTTCCTTTTGCAAGTGCATCTGTTTCTTAATTTCATCAATTTCATTTTGAAAAGCAGTCTCAAGCCTGTGTACTCGCTCAACCAGTTTTTTATGAGTCTCCATTTCAACCAGTTCTTGGTAGAAATCATCGTCCTGCTTTCTACCTTTATCCCTTTTCTTTTCCAAATTTGCTTTACTAAAGTATGTGGCCATGTTGCAGTACTAAAAACACATATGGTACTTACATTCCCTGGGGCAGATTGTAGACTAAACAAAGATCAGCTGACTGTGCGCATTCTTACTCTAATTTGTTTTCTTTTCTGTTTGAACAAGTCCTGCTTTAAAACTTTTTATTTTTTTCTATTAGAACACCATTTGGTCTAACCTGGTACAGAGCTTGGCTCATATAAAGATACAAATTTAGGTAATGCCTCTGGCCAGGTTGGCCGTGTATGGAGCGATGTCGACGTGTGTCTGGTCTCCTCCGTGCCTTGTGTGTGTGTGTGTTGCCTACATCTGCCTGACATCCTTATTTATCTTTACTTAATTTAAATGATAAATAATTAACTAGCAATTCCTGTCTAATTATTGCACATTACTAATATATAATAATAAATAAACTAATGTAATGTAGAACAAACATCATTAATTGACAGAATTGACGAAAATATAATTTTTCGTCATTAATAAATACAACCAAACCGACGGGATATCTGTATGTACCCACCAACTCCGGACCTGTATTCATCGCGTGAGTAGCGAGGGGTGCGGTAACACATGAGTACAGCCAAAAAGTAGCAACGCTTTCAGTTCCTCTACTGGCTACAAAAAGTAATGGCGTTACCACCATCGCTATTAAAATAGTAGCGGCGCTATGTAGCGCCACTACTAATAGTGGTGCTTTTCCCAGCTTTGCTTATGTAATGGTAAGAATTTTAATCCCACCGGTATTCACCAGTGTAATGATAGTGATATTTATATTCTTACCTGTTGTGGGTACTGATCAACTCATCCATGGATATACAAGTGGTACTCGACTTAGTATAACAGTTTATAGTAAATATTTATGAAATATTATGGTAGCGATTATAGTTTTTGGCCGAGCTTAGATTTAGTCGGTACCACAGGTGGTTATCGTTCCCTCAGCGAAGGAATCTTGAATTGGAAGGGGAGTGAATTTGGCTTGAGGACATAATTCCCTTGATTAGGTCTACTAATAAAGAAAAGAAAATGATATATATTTTTCTCTACATTAATAGTTCTGTTAATTTCCACAAAACATTTCTTTTATTTCCTAATTACATGACCCTTTTTAGTAAGAGAGAAGATTGTATATGTTACCAAGGTTTTTGGGTGATCATTCCTCTACATTATTACCAGACGAAACAATTTGATACACGCGAGGTATGGAGTTGTTGTACTTTACTTTCTTTTTGGCCGTTACTCTTGGGCTCAACAATGGCCTCAAGACAGGGACATTTTTACGGGTATGATTTGTCTGTTCGGGCTGGCATAGCCTCGAATCAATAAGAATGATTATTTGTGTTCATCTTTCACCCCTATAATATATTCTCCTCGTGTAATTTTCTCGATTCCCTCACCAAGTCAGTATTATTTTCAGTTCATCATTAACAATGTTATATAGTCACTAGAAATACATAATCTCTCGGGCTTGTCTAGCCTCGAGGAATAATTAAAAAAAAGAAATATAATCACCAAGAACACCCAATCACTCGGGCTTGTTTAGCCTCGAGGTACAACTCAAATATCACATTATTGCTCACAATCAGTAAGTTCCCTTCCACGCTCCTGATTATTTTTTTTTCTAATAAACTAATTTTAAAGAAAGAGAACAGTTAATGAATTTGAATTTTTTCCTTTCCATTACAGAACATATCACTTTTATATTTCTATTCCTTATCTACAAAAAAGAAGTTCACTTGATAGGATCATTAATAACACATCAACTACTTTCGGTTTGTAAAATAACTCGTGGGTAGTGTAAGTGTAAGTGTAAGTGTAAAAGTCTACGGGCAATACTATGGGAATAACGTCGTGCTCACACGGACGTCGCCGGTGTCTGGGGGACTAAACGAACGTCCATTAGATACGATGACTGGGGCTCGAATCACTCGTCGGGCACGCTAGCGACGCCACTGCTCAAGTCAAATGAGGTGGTGTTTTTTAAATATGGTGGGTTTCAATTCTCTTTACAATTTATTTAGCAGTGTGCCCATGACGCCAAGACTTTTGATTGAATTGGGGAAAATTTGGGATTTATTCCTTACTTAATTTAGATACTGACTCTATCACTATCTCAATTTGAATCTGAGAGCAGCTCATGCCATCTAGTGACGGCCAAGATAAATGGGACCTTTAAATCCTCACAAATGACATTATTTAGGCCTTTTGGACTGCTAATCTTACATACTTGGGTTCTAGCAGCTTCATTAACAAACATTTCACAACTAGGTTACGGAAAGAATTGTATATTCATCATTATTCTGTTTAAGGTTTAAACTCAGCGCCCAAAAACGACAAGAAAAGTTGGCGCATCTGTCTGTTATTCGTTACTCTACGAGACGGGGAATTCCCATAGCTCAACATCCACAATTACATCACCCACTGCATAGATACAGAGATACATATATATAAAAATAAAGTTAACCCTACATTAATCATTAACATATGAATTACTACTTAGGATAGGAACTTATAAACTAATATTCAGGTTACACCCTATCTAACTTAAAATTACAGTACTACTAAACATATACATGAATATCAAATGTGTGGCACTACACTTACGTCTTGATCATCTCCCTTTTTATGCAGTTTTTTGCAGTGTCTTCTTGCTGATGCTTCCCCATAGGTTATAGTTATATTTATTTATGTCTATTTTCTCCTTCCCTGATATGCATTTATATAGCATAGTCATGTCTCCACTTTTCTTTCTTTTCTGTAGTGTAGGCGGATTCAGTTTTTGTAGTCTGTCTTCATAGCTTAGATCCCTTAAACTTGGTACCCATTTTGTAGCAGCCCTTTGAACTTTGTCAGTCTTATCTATGTGTTTCTTGAGATGAGGATTCCATACTACTGATACAAACTCGAGGGTTGGTCTGATGAAAGATGTTATTATTTTCCTCAGCATGTCTTCATTTATGTATGTGAATGCTATTCTTATATTTCCAAGTAACGTATACATGTTTCATACTTTCTTACGTATGTGACCAACTGGAGATAGTCTGTTACTGATAATCACACCTAAGTTCTTCTCTCTTTCTGATATGAGTAGGGTTTTACTTCCTAATGTATAATCCCAATCTGGTCTTTTCCCACTTTTACCAAACTTGATTATATGACACTTGTCCACATTCAATTCCATTTGCCATGTATTACTCCATTTATTAAGTTTATTTAATTCTTCTTATAGCTCTTCACAAGAGTCTGTGTTAGCAATAATTCTTTGTATTTTTTCATCATCAAACATATTTAAATAGCTTTCATTTCCAGTGTTACTATCTATGTCATTTAAATACACTAAAAACATAATTGGTGCCAGCACTGAGCCCTGTGGAACTCTGCTAGTCACTTCCCTCCATGATGAGTAATTTCCTCTTAGTACTGTTCTCATTTCCCTTTCACTGAGAAAACCTTGCATCCAACAATATAGTTTACCTCTTATTCCTCCTTGATGGTACAGTTTCCATAAAAGTCTTTGGTGTGGTACTCTGTCAAATGCTCTTGAAATCTAGATAGATGCTGTCCACACATCCTTCTTTTTTCTGTAATATCTCTACAACTCTGTTCTTACCTAATTGTATCTTTACAGGAATGAGTCAGCTCGTACTGTCCCGTGTCTTAAACCATATTTATCGTACATATCCTTAAATTTGTGAATTGTTTTGGCACACACTATTTCATTCGGTAATGCATTTCATTGATCAATTGCTCTGTTTGGGAAACTGAATTTCCTTATGTCTTTATCACCTCTCTTCTTATGCAGTTTTTTGCAGTGTCCTCTTGCTGATGCTTCTCCATATGTTATGTAATCATTTATGTCTATTTTCTCCTTTCCTGATATGCACTTATATAGCATTATCATGTCACCTCTTTTCCTTCTCTCCTGTAAAGTTGGTAGATTCAGTTTATTTAGTCTTTCTTCGTGGCTTAGGTCCCTTAAGCTTGGTATCCATCTTGTAGCGGCCCTTTGAACTTTTTCAATCTTGTCTACATGCTTTATGAGATGAGGACTCCAGACTACTGATGCATATTCCAGGGTTGGTCTAATGAATGATGTTATTATCCTTCTTAGCATGTCTTCATTTATGTATCTGAATGCTATTCTCATATTTGCAAGCAGTGTATACATGTTTCCGTACCTTCTCGCTGATGTGGTCAGCCGGAGATAGTCTATTATTGATAATCACACCTAGGTCTTTCTCTCTTTCTGATGTGTATAGGGTTTTATTTCCTAACTTATAATCCCAATCAGGTCTTTTTCCACTTTTACCAAACTTGATTACATGACACTTGTCCACATTAAATTCCATTTGCCATATACTACTCCATTCATGAAGTTTATTTAATTCTTCTTGTAGCTCTTTGCAAGAGTCTGTGTTTGTAATTCTCCTTTGTATTTTTGCATCATCTGCAAACATAATCAGATATCTCTCATTTCCAGTGTTACTGTTTATATCATTTATATACACTAAAAACATGATTGGTGCCAGCACTGAACCCTGTGGTACTCCACTAGGCACTTCTTTCCATGATGAGTAGTTTCCTCTTAGTACTGTCCTCATTTATCTTTTTATGAGAAAGTCTTGCATCCAACAAAACAGTTTGCCTTGAATTCCTCCTTGATGGTACAGTTTCCATAAAAGTCTTTGGTGTGGTACTGTGTCAAAAGCTTTCTTGAAATCTAAATAGATACTGTCCACCCATCCTTCCCTTTCCTGTATTGTGTTTGTTACTCTGTCATAGTAGCTCAACAGATTAGTTACACATGATTTTCCTTTTCTGAAACCAAACTGTCTTTCTGTTATCATACTGTGTTCTTCTAGATGATATACCCAAGCTTTTCTTATAATTTTTTCTAATACCTTGCTTACAACACTGGTCAGTGATACTGGTAGGTAGTTGTGTAATTCACCGGGTCGGTCAGGATCACTTGATGGTCGTGATCGTTAGCTTTTTACCCTCCCGGAAGGGAGCTGAGAGCTCATATAGTCCGATCTAAGGGCAAGGCAGTGACCTTCACACACACACACACACACACACACACACACACACACACACACACACACACACATCCCCTTGCTCAAGGGGGACAGTAACCACCCACTTCATCAGTGAAACTTTTCGCAACCTGAGCGAGGCGCGAACTCCCGTCTACCAGATGGCAAGCGAGAACGTGTGTGTGTGTGTGTGTGTGTGTGTGTTCTTACCTAACTGTTCTTACCTAATTGTATCTTTACAGGAATGAGTCAAGTTCGTACTGTCCCGTGGCTTAAATCATATTTATCGTACATATCCTTAAATTTGTGAATTGTTTTGGCACACACTACCGATATTTCTTTCGGTAGTGCATTGCACTGATCAATTGCTCTATTTGGGAAACTAAATTTCCCTACGTCTTTATCACCTCTCTTTTTATGCAGTGTCCTTTTGCTGATGCTTCCCCATACCGGTACGTTAAGTGATCATTTATGTCTATTTTCTCCTTCCCTGATATGCATTTATATAGCATAATCATGTCACCTCTTTCCCTTCTCTCCTGTAGTGTTGGTAGATTCAGTTTATTTAGTCTTTCTTCGTTGCTTAGATCCCATAAGCTTCGTACCCATCTTGTAGCGGTCCTTTGAATTTTTTCAATCTTGTCTATGTGTTTTTTGAGATGAGGACTCCAGACTACTGATGCATATTCCAGGGTTGGTCTGATGAATGATGTTATTATCTTTCTTAGCATGTCTTCATTTGTGTATGTAAACGCTATTCTCATATTGGCAAGCAGTGTATACATGTTCCGTACCTTCTCACTGATGTGCTCAGCTGGAGATACAGTAGTCTGTTATTGACAATTACACCTAGGTCCTTCTCTCTTTCTGATGTGTGTAGGGTTTTATTTCCTAATGTATAATCCCAATCAGGTGTTTTTCCACTTTCACCAAACTTGATTACATGACACTTGTCCACATTGAATTCCATTTGCCATGTATTACTCCATTCATGAAGTTTATTTAATTCTTCTTGTAGCTCTTTACAAGAGTCTGTGTTAGTAATTCTCCTTTGTATTTTTGCATCATCTGCAAGCAATTTAGATACCCTTCATTTCCAGTGTTACTGTCTATATAATTTATATACACTAAAAACATGATTGGTGCCAGCACTGAGCCCTGTGGTACTCCACTAGTCACTTTTTTCATGATGAGTAATTTCCCCTTAGTACTGTTCTCATTTTTCTTTTCATGAGAAAATCGTGCATCCAACAATACAGTTTGCCTCGAATTCCTCCTTGATGGTACAGTTTCCATAAAAGTCTTTCGTGTGGTACTGTGTCAAATGCTTTCTTGAAATCTAAATAGATACTGTCCACCCATCCTACTCTTTCCTGTAATGAGTCTGGTACTCTATCATAGTAGCTCAACAGATTAGTAACACATGATTTTCCTTTTCTGAAACCAAACTGTCTTTCTGTTATCATACTGTGTTCTTCTAGGTGATTTACCTAAGCTTTTCTTATAAGCTTTTCTAATACGTTGCTTACAACACTGGTTAGTGATACTGGTCAGTAGTTAAGTGGATTTTGTCTATTCCCTTTCTTGAATAAGGGAACAATGTTTGCTTTCTTTCAAATATCAGGTAGTTTACCTTGACTCAAGGATTTCTTGAAAATTAAAAATAATGGTTTACTTAACTCCTTTGCACATTCACATAGCACCCAACATGATATTTCATCAGGACCATTTGCTTTTCCTTTGTCTAATTTACTTAGCTCTTCCTGTATTTCTTTTTCTGATGTTTGTATATCTGGTAGTATGTGTGGGCATGCATGTTCCACATAATCCCTCTCAAAAATTTTTTCCTCTATAAAAACTGATTGGAAATTCTTGTTTAGTGCTTCACAAATATCCTTCTCTTGTGTATAGGTGATTCCATCGTCCATAATGGATTGTATTTTATCTTTTACTTTGGGTGAGAGCTAGGAGGGTTAGGTGTGGCAGGGAGATTTTGAAAGTGAGTGAGTTGGATAAGAGAGAGAAAAAGATAAAGTATCAGGAGAAATTGAAAGATGAGTGGAACGCAGTGAAAGATCGGGAAAATGGCAGTGTGGAGGAGGAATGGCAGTTATTTAAGAGTTAGGCATATTATATGTGTGTGTGTGTGTGTGTGTGTTGTGTGTGTGTGTGTGTGTCAGAGAGAGAGAGAGAGAGAGAGAACATAATGAATTGAGTATTTTCGATCTTTCTTGAAAAAATAAAATCAGTCTAAGAATAAAATCACAGATGAATGCCAAATGCTCAGCTGTTCAGCTCAGTTTTGATTGATTTATCAGGACATGGGTGAGGATTTTGGCTACGCAAAGACTGAGGCTTAATTTTGATAACCTATTCCAAGATCAGTATTACAGGACAAGGTCAGCTCAGTTTTTATCCTTTTTTTACCAGTCTTGGTGAAACTGTTGAAAGTCACAGAAGGATAAAGTGAACTAGTTTGTATAAAAACCAAAAGAAAGTTGAGGTCACTGGTCAAAGTAGAATGTTTGGTACTTAAACGAACTCCTGGGCAAAAAATTGTTGAGTGTCCCCTCTATTATAAAACAGACTGAGGATGTTGATGTAAAATGTTGAACATTTGGTCGGTAGCAAAAGAGCGGCTTCCCCCCCCCACCACTCCTCCCGCCTATGAACTTTGAGGCTCGGTGCTTGGACACTGTTTTGTTTTTTGCTTGTTTATTATTTTGAAATAGAGAACTATCTGTAATGTGCAAAATTTGGTGTACACAGAGGGAAAGGTTGATAAGAGTTGAATGGGCTACTTTTGTACTAACACAGTGAGAATGTTCAGCAAAGAGAGATGGCCTAGAACTACCATATATCTGACTTTTAGTGAATCAGTTTCTTCATCTCCTCTTGTCACCAGCTAGTCATCGATCAACTGGTGCTACAGTCTCCTTTCTGTTACTTTTATCTGTGCTATGCTCATCACTTGAAGCTGTGGTGAAATGATACTCTGTTAGTTATAGCAAATGTAGAAACTTTGTGTATACATTATTTAAAAACTACTTAACCCTCCCAGGCACAATGACGCAAATCGTGTCCTTTGTTGTTTGACACATGATCACACATTGACGCAAATCGCGTGAAAAAGCAGAAAAAGTGCCATCAAAAGAAAAGTTTTCGGCCAATTTGTGTCAAACTTGGATTCGTTCTAGCAGGCGTGTCACTCTTCCGAGGTAAACACTTGATAATACTGTACAGCCTCCTTGGAGCCTGCCTGTAGCAAAAAACCTCAGTACCTCTGAAGGAGTCAGGCAGTAAGGCCGCATCGCGTGTGCTGTCCCTTTAAATCACTCTAATTCTCCCCCTCCCACCCGAGTTAAAACCCCCTTTGGACTGAGTGTGATAATATATTATTTCTGCGCATAATCTGAAGTGATTTTGTGGATGGAACACAGATAAATATCTTGAGAACCAATGGTGTCTGTTATCATTCGTTAGGCCTAGGGGCAAGACGTGTGTTCACTGTAGTGGGGTTTCGCCACTCCGCCTCCCCTGGGCCCTATGCTGTGACTACACATACATATATAGAAAAACCAGTTCCTAAACTGTATAGTGTGTAAAAGCTATAGTGGCTTGCTTTGTGATATATTGGAACTAGCATGTGGTATGTATGCCATAGCCATAGTGTGGAATGGGGCAGGTGTTACCTGTACGCCATAGATGGGAAGGGATGATTAGGGACGTTTAGGGATGGATATTTTGATTGTGATACTGTATATGTGTATGAATTTGAGAGAAATATAAGGCGAACATGCTGCAAGTGTTTGTGAAGGAATGTGGTGTGTGCCAATATAGCGGTGCATTGGAAATCTCGAGGTGAAAGTGCTGCATCATGGTAATGTACCTTAGCAAGGAACATGAATAATTGTGGAGGTAAGGGTGGAATCATTGTGGTGGTCATGTATTTGCATATGATTTAGTGTAAAGTGTACGTGAATTGAGCAGTGGAGTAGACTGCAGCACCAGTCGAGCAGGGCAGTACTCCCGAGGTGGATGGAAAGCTGATGACAGGGAGTGCTGGAGCTCCCGTTTCATCAGCCCTCAGGACTAGTTCCTGACCATCCCCCTTTGCTGAACTTTTTCAGTGTCTCAGTTACACAGAGAGTAGGCCAGCATGCTCTCCAGTACAAATTTCTCTATCTATCTTCACCAAACTACATGCACAGTACACACTACACTTCCTATTCAAAATTTACCAAAATGACGTCAATTCACCTAGCCTCGGAGTCCCCAGGGGGGGGGACCATAAATGCCCCCGCCATCTGCCCCTCTCCCGGTGACGACTCGAGGTGCCTGGAACCACTGTCTGACTCTCTTCTTCTTCATTTCTGCAACATTCGCGGCCTTTCATCTAACTTTCGCTCTGTTGAGCACCACCTCTCCTCCTCTAAACCTCACCTTCTTTTTCTAACGGAGACTCAGCTGTCTGAGGCAACTGACAGCAAACCCTTTTCTGTATCCTCCTACTTTCTCTATACTCATTTCAAAGCCAAAGGTGGCTGTTGTGTATACATACGCAACGACTTATCTTGCTCTCGTGTTCCTGAACTTGATTCTTCTGAATTCTCCACTCTCTGGCTTCGGCTTTCCTGTCATTCTCTGACTAAATATATCTGTGCTGTTTACTTATCCCCTAATTCTACTGACTATCAAAAATTCTTCGACTATCTTACTTCTACGATGGAACACATTCTGTCCATTTCTCCTTTCTCTGAAATCTCCATTCTTGGAGATTTCAATGTTCACCACCATCTTTGGCTCTCCTCTCCTTTCACGGATCCACCTGGTGAACAAGCCTACATCTTTTCTATCCTTAATGACCTAGAGCAGCTTGTACAGCACCCTACCCGTATCCCTGACTGCCTTGGAGAGAGCTCCAACATACTTGACCTCTTCCTCACAACTAATCCTTCTGCTTACTCTGTTAATCTTTTCTCTCCGTTGGGCTCCTCCGATCACAACCTTATTACCTTAACCTGTCCCATCGCTCCAGTACGGCCTGCGGACCCTCCAGGGAAACGTCGTCTCTGGCATTTTGGAGCTGCGGACTGGGAGGCCCTCAGGCAGTACTTCTTTGATTTTCCCTGGAATGATTATTGCTTCCATGGCCGTGAGCCATCTGAGTGAGCCTTGCGCATTACGGAGGTTATTCTCTCGGGCATGGAAGCATACATTCCTTTCTCATATCCTTTGACTAACGCAAGAAAGCCTTGGTTTAATCACACTTGTTCTAATGCTGTCCGCAACAAGGAGAAGGCCTACAAAAGGTACCGGAGCCAACCCACCCCTGAATCACATAATCTTTACGTTTCTGCCCGGAATCGTGCTAAGTCTGTTCTTCGCTCTACTAAAAATAATTTCATCCATACTAAATGCTCTCAACTCTCCAACTCGAATTCTTCCCGCTCCTTCTGGCACCTTGCCAAAAATCTTTCTAACAACTTTACCTCATCATCCTTCCCTCCTCTTTTCTACTCTGATGGTTTTGTAGCTATTTCTTCTACTGATGAAGCAGATCTCTTCGCACAGACTTTCTCCTCCAATTCCACCTTAGATGATTCCGGTGCTGTTCCTCCATCACTTCCCCCCTCTGACTTCCTCATGGCTGACATTAAAATTTCTTCAGTTGATGTATTTTCTGCCATTACTGGCCTCAGTACTAACAAGGCATATGGGCCTGATGGGGTCCCTCCTGTTGTTCTCAAAAACTGTGCTTCTGTGCTTACACCCTGCCTAGGCAAACTATTTCGCCTTTGTCTGTCAACTTATACCTTTCCTTCTTGCTGGAAGTTTGCTCTCATTCAGCCAGTCCCAAAGAAGGGTGACCACTCCCAACCCTCCAACTATCGTCCAATTGCTTTAACGTCCTGTATTTCAAAAGTTTTCGAGTCAATTCTCAATAAAAAAATTTTAAGGCATCTTTCCTATCACAACCTTCTTTCCGATCGTCAGTATGGGTTCCGTCAGGGACGCTCCACTGGCGATCTTCTCACCTACCTTTCAGACTCCTGGTCATCCTCCTTTCGGGACTTTGGCGAAAGCTTTGCCATTGCACTTGACATCTCAAAGGCTTTCGATCGAGTCTGGCATAAATCTTTAATTTCCAAACTGCCCTCCTACGGTTTCTATCCTTCTATCTGTACCTTCATCGCTAGCTTCCTTTCTGGTCGTTCTATAGCTGCTGTCGTAGACGGCCATCGTTCTTCTCCTAGATCTATCAACAGTGGTGTTCCTCAGGGCTCTGTCCTATCACCAACTCTCTTCCTTTTATTCATCAATGATCTTCTAAGCTGTACATCTAACCCTATCCACTCATACGCTGATGACTCCACCCTTCACCTTTCCATTCGGTTTCCGCAACGCCCATCTCAACAGTTACTTCAAGAAACAAGGGTTGAGGCTATGGCACACCTAATGTCTGACTTGGCTCATATCTCTGACTGGGGTAAAAATAATATGGTTGTCTTTAATGCTTCTAAGACTCAGTTCTTACACCTATCAACCCGACAAAATCTTCCACAGGTATACCCACTAATGTTTAATAATATTCAGATTAATCCTGCATCATCCTTGAACATGCTTGGGGTTTCATTTACTCGGGACTTATCTTGGAAAGATCATATTACATCTCTTGTAAAATCTGCTTCCAAGAGATTGGGTGTGCTAAGCCGACTCCGCTCTTTCTTTACCCCTGCACAATTGTTGACTCTATACAGGGGTTTTATCCGCCCCTGTGTGGAGTACAACTCTCATGTGTGGGGAGGCTCCCAACATACAGCTCTTCTCAATAGGGTGGAGTCAAAGGCTTTTCGTCTCATAAACTCTCCTCCTTTTACTGACTCCCTTCAACCTCTGTCTCTTCGCCGCACTGTTGCATCTTTATCTCTTTTCTATCGCTACTTTAATGGTCACTGCTCCTCTGAACTGTCTGCTTGCATTCCTCCACCTCTACGACGGGCGCGTAGCACCCGTCTGGCAGCAAACTCTCATCCCTTTTCTGTCCAACTCTCTAATGCAAGAGTTAACCGTTACTCCCAGTCTTTCATTCATGCAACAGGTCAGCTCTGGAACTGTCTCCCTCTGTCTGTATTTCCTCCTGCCTATGATCTCCAGTCTTTCAAACGCAGTGTGTCCAGGCATCTCAAAATGATCGGATCTTGAATTTGGCTCTCTATTGTATTTTGTTTTTCTCTTGGAGGGAACTGTTACTGCAGGCTCATGGCCTTTGGTTCCTTCTTCCTCGCATAAAAAAAAAAAAAAAAGTGAGTGTTCGTTGTGGGATGTTGTGGGTGAGTAGCGTAGGTTAGCGATACCTTAGTGGCAGGTGTGCAGGGATGTAAGGACGCCGGGCAATGATGGACGTCATTGAACAGGTACTGTAACATGTTAAAACATTTAGTGAGAAGTTATACTTCATGTACAATGAATGTGAAATGTGCAGTGAGTGTCTGTGAAGGAATTCTGTGGGTGGGTATCGTAGGTTAGTGATACCTTAGCGACAGGTGTGTGGGGACGTAAGGACGCCTAGGAACCATGGACGTCATTGAACAGGTACTGTAACTTGCTATGATATTTAGTGAGAAGTTACACTTTATGTACAATGAACATGAAATGTGCATCGAGTGTCCGTGAAGGAATTCTGCAGGTGCATAGCATAGGTTAGCGATACCTTAACGGCAGGTGTGTGGGGACATAAAGACGCCTAGCAACCACTTGCATCATTGAACAGGTCCTGTAATGTGCTACGACATTTACTGATTATTCATGATTTGTATAAAATGTTTGTGATGTGTGTCACGAGTGTTCGTTGTGGGATATTGTGGGTGCGTAGCGTATGCGTATGTCAGTGATACCTTAGCAGCATGTGTCCAGGTGATGTAAGGACGCCAGGCAAGAACAGACGTCAGTGGACAGGTACTATATCTTGCTAAGACATTTGTTGATTATTTATGATTTTTATGAAATGTTTCGGATATGTGTCACGAGTGTTCATTGTGGGATATTGTGGATGCGTAGCATATGTCAGCGATACCTTAGCGGCACATATGCAGGTGACGTAAGGACGCCAGGTGACGATGGACGTGAGTGGATAGGTACTGTATCTTGCTAAGACAATTGTTGATTTTTTAATAAAATGTTAGTGTTATGTGTTACGAGTGCTCGTTGAGAGATAGTATCATGTGTTGGGAAAACCTTGGGGGAAGGAGGAAAATAAATATATATATATATATATATATATATATATATATATATATATATATATATATATATATATCTTTATAAAGTTGGGAACCCCTGGGTAGGGACCTATGAGCTTTGTGACTATGAGCCGATAGGCAGAGGGCAGTACTCTTAGTGCCCTCCCAGTGCAATGCCTCGCCCAGCACCCATGGAATCCATTGGGCTAATGACTGGCAATCCTATCGGTCTCTTTAACCCATTGGAGCCCAGTGTCCAGAATATTGGACAGAACTGGGATTTTTCAAGTCTTTATAAAGATGGGAACCCCTGGGTAGGGACATATGAGCTTCGTGACTATGAGCCGATAGGTGGAGGGCGGTATGCTTAGTGCCCTCCCAGTGCAATGCCTCACCCAGCATCTCTGGGATCCAATGGGTTAATGACTGGCAAACCTATCGGTCTCTTTAACCCATTGGAGCCCAGTGTCTGGAATATTGGACAGAACTGGGATTTTTCAAGTCTATAAATTAGGGAACCCCCGGGTAGCGACCTATGAGCTTCGCGACTATGAGCCGATAGGCGGAGGGCGGTACGCTTAGTGCCTTCCCAGTGCAATGCCTCCCCCAGCACCCCAGGGATCCAATGGGATATAGAAATATATAGAAATATATATATATATATATATATATATATATATATATATATATATATATATATATATATATATATATATATATATATATATATATATATATATATATATATATATACAGTAATCCCTTAATTTACACAAGGGTTACATTCCCAGACCTTTTGCATATTTGGTAAATTTGCGTATACATTCTGCGCATGTGTGCACATATTTACACATGTGTATTAAGTGTATTATATCTGAATAATTCTGTTTATGCACTACATACACCTAATAAACTAGCATAAGGTATGAAAAACAACAAAAATGTAAGAAATTTAACACCCACTGAAAGCTGACAAGCACAGCGTAGGTGGCGACACGTTAGCAAAGTCTGGTGCACTAGCCCTCACTGCCTCCCTCATGCTAGGTTCTGCCTTGTTTGTTGTACGAACAGTTGACTCATTCACCCCAAGCATACGGTTGCAAGACAATTTGCCAACAAGTCAGTTCACCCCGTCAGACAAGTCGCCATCAAAACATGGACGATTCCCTGTCAAGACAATTCACACCCTGGATGATTCCTCAAATTTCTATAAATATACTTATTATTGATAAATTAATACTTTAATAACTAATTATCAGGGGGATTTTATAACTCATATAAGTAAAACGCTAGTGTAGCCTACTTGCTAAATAAACTGGTATGTAAGTAAATGACAGGGAATTATCCTGAAGGCAAATTGACTTGGCTAATTGTCCCGAAACCAAACATATGACTAACAGCACTCGCCGACATTCCTTCCCTAAGTTTGTCCAACACTTTAACTTCCTCTGCCAGCGACATCACTTGACGAGTCCGCTTTGGTGTGTTACCACATGCATCACTAGCACTATGTTTAGGCCCCATGTTGGCAAACAAGGCAAGCAGTCACTGAAAGGCAGAAAAATAAGCCACAAATAACAATTCGCGAGTCATGCACGATTCGACCGTTGGATTCAAACTGACTCTGTGGTGCGTGGTAGACCGACCTCCCACCCACGCACGCACACACGCACGCACACACACACACACATACACACACACACACACAGTGGGAGTCAGAGGTAGCAGATGTGCAAGGTCGGCGCTCCGTACCGAACCAGCACGACCAGTGGCATTACCTAAATTAGTATCTTTATATGAGTCAAGCTCTGTACCAGGTTAGACTAAATGATTTTTCATTATTAAAAGAAAAAAAAAAGAGTAAACAAGACTTGTTCAAACAGAAAAGAGAACCAAGAGGTGAAAGAATGCGCTCAGCTGAGGTTTGTTTAGACTACAACTGCCCCAGGGAATGTACAGTAAGTACACTGTCCTTTTAGTATCGCAAAATGGACACATACTTTAGTAAAGCAAATTTGGAAAAGAAAAGGGATAAAGGTAGAAAGCAAAATGATGATTTCTACCAAGAACTGGTTGAAGTGGAGACTCACAATAGACTGGTTGAACGTGTACACAAACTAGAAATGGCTTTCAAAAATGAAATTGATGAAATAAAGAAGCAGATGCACTTGCAAAAGGAAGAAATAGAAAAACTAGGAAGGGAGGCCAACAAGAAAGACACAACCATCAGTGAACTAACAGTGGAACTGAGTACACTTAGGAAGAAAATGAGTGAAATGGCAAGTACAGTAGTCAATCACGAGAGTGTTATGGGAGAGTTCAAAAATGATACAGAGACAATTAGGCAAGTAAGCAGTCTGATAGACCAAAGTAGTGATATTGAGGAGAAGATAACACAGGTGAATGAAGCTATGCAAAGCTACAAAAATGATGTGGAAACCACGTATGCTGAAATACTGAAAGTAAAGAAAGACTTAGAAACAAGGGTAGAGGAAAAAAACATTAAACAGGAAGTGAAAAGAATAATCCAAAACAATCCAAAGTTAGTCAGAGATTTAGTAGATATAAACAAATCTATAGTAATCACTGGTATAGAAGAGGAAGAAGTAAAAAAAACAAGATCACAAGAGACAAAAAGGAGATGGCAAATGTAATAAGCTTATTGAAAGAAGTATCAGAGGAAATCTGTAGTAAAGACATAGAGGAACACAAAAGGTTAGGGAAATACGAGAAAAGCAAGACAAGACCTCTAAAGGTGACTTTCCAGAGTGTAAACACTGTGGAGGAGATACTAAAATATGCAAAGAATCTTATGGAAAAAGAGGAACTGGAATTACTGAAAGAGAAGAGGGAGAAAGCAAAAACAAAAAATGAGGGAAGATCAGAAGAGGAGAAGAACAAATTTTTTTACAAAGTAATAGGATTGCAGGTACGAAAGTGGTACACAAACAGGATGGAAAATACAGGAGGAAGGTAGTAAAACCATGTCATGACAAGTATATAAACAAGATAAAGTTGATGTACTCAAATGTGGATGGAATGGTATCTAAATTATTAGAGATGAATGATTATGTTAGAGAAAATGAACCACAAATAATATGCCTAAATGAAACAAAATTAACACCAAGGATATCCAATAACATACTAAACTTAGAGGAATACAATATATGGAGAATAGACAGAAATTTAAAAAAAGGGAGGAGGAATTAGAATATTAACTAAGAAAAATCTTAAAGTCAATGAAATAAAACTAGATATACCATCACTAGTAGAACTGATTGCAGTAGAGATCAACACATCTCAAGGGAAAGTAATTGTAGCCAATTTGTACATGCCACCCAGATCAAACACATGGGAAAGAGACGAATATGAGGACCTGGCAGAGAGTACAATTCAGAGTTTAAGATCATTACTACATAAAATGGAAGAGAAATCGGAATGAATTATACTTAACTGGAGATTTTAATACAAATATAAATTGGAATACTCTAGATATAATTAGCCAAGAAAGCTGTTGGGACCAAAAGCTCCTGGATCTCGTGCAAGAGTTTTTCCTAACGCAACATGTGAGGGAAACCACCAAAAAAAGAGGACTCGATGTACCTTCAGTGCTAGATCTAATATTTACTAGGCAAGAAAATGATACTGACAGTTTAATATATCACCCTCCACCCGGCAAAAGCGATCATGCAGTACTAAATTACAACTTCAGGCTAGGATATGACATAGTTAACAGCAATGAAAGTTACAAAAAGAGCCTAAACTATAAAAAGGGAAATTATCAAGACCTAAAGAAGTATTTCTTAGAAGCTGATTGGGAAAATAAGCTTAGAGGACAAGATATAAATGCTGTATATAAAAAATTCTGTGAGTTTTATGAAATAGGAGCCCAGAAGTACATCCCACAGCACAAAGAAGCAGATAAGAAAATACAGAAATGGCTCAATACAGAATGTAAATAATCAAAAGAAAGAAGAGATTTGTTGAGGAATAGATACAGAAGACACAATAGTGAAAGGGCGTATAATAATTACAAACAGGCAAGAAACGATTATACAAGAATAAGGAGGGAAGCCCAAAAACAGTTTGAGGAGGATATAAGTAATAAAAGTAGTGATCAACCAAAGCTATTTTACAGCTACATCAGAAGCAAAACCAAAGTAAAAGATATAATACAATCCATTACGGACGAGGGAATCACTTGTACACAAGAGAAAGATATTTGTGAAGCACTAAATAAGAATTTCCAATTAGTTTTTACAGAAGAAAAGAATTTTGAGAGGGACTATGTGGAACATACATGTCCACACATACTACCAGATATACAAATAGCAGAAAAAGTAATACAGGAGGAGTTAAGTAAATTAGACAGAGGAAAGGAAGTGGTCCTGATGAAATTTCATGTTGGGTTCTACGAGAATGTGAAAAGGAGTTAAGTTAACCATTATTTTTAATTTTCAAGAAATCCTTCAGTCAAGGTAAACTACCTGATATTTGGGAGAAGGCAAATATTGTCCTCTTATTCAAGAAAGGAAATAGACAAAATCCACTCAACCACCGACCAGTATCACTGACCAGTGTTGTAAGCAAGGTATTAGAAAAGCTTATAAGAAAAGCTTGGGTAAATCATCTAGAAGAATACAGTATGATAACAGAAAGACAGTTTGGTTTCAGAAAAGGAAAATCATGTGTAACTAATCTGTTGAGCTACTATGACAGAGTAACAAACACAATACAGGAAAGAGAAGGATGCGTGGATAGTATCTATTTAGATTTCAAGAAAGCTTTTGACACAGTACCACACCAAAGACTTTTATGGAAACTGTACCATAAAGGAGGAATTCGAGGCAAACTGTTTTGTTGGATACAAGATTTTTTCGTAAAAAGAGAAATGAGAACAGTACTAAGAGGAAACTACTCATCATGGAAAGAAGTGGCTAGTGGAGTGCCACAGGGTTCAGTGCTGGCATCAATCATGTTTTTAGTGTATATAAATGATATATACAGTAACACTGGAAATGAGAGCTATCTGAATATGTTTGCAGATGATGTAAAAATACATGGGAGAATTACTAACACAGACTTTTGTAAAGAGCTACAAGAAGAATGAATTAAACTTCATGAATGGAGTAATACATGGCAAATGGAATTCAATGTGGACAAGTGTCATGTAATCTAGTTTGGTAAAAGTGGAAAAAGACCTGATTGGGATTATACGTTAGGAAATAAAACCCTATACACATCAGAAAGAGAGAAGGACCTAGGTGTGATTATCAATAACAGACTATCTCCGGCTGACCACATCAGCGAGAAGGTACAGAACATGTATACACTGCTTGCAAATATGAGAATAGCATTTACATACATAGATAAGACATTCTAGGAAGGATAATAACATCATTCATTAGACCATCCCTGGAATATGCATCAGTAGTCTGGAGTCCTCATCTCAAAAAACACATAGACAGGACTGAAAAAGTTCAAAGGGCCACTACAAGATGGATACCAAGCTTAAGGGACCTAAGCTACGAAGAAAGACTAAATAAACTGAAACTACCAACACTACAGGAGAGAAGGAAAAGAGGAGACATGATAATGCTATATAAGTGCATATCAGGGAAGGAGAAAATAGACATAAATGATTACTTAACATATGGAGAAGCATCAGCAAGAGGACACTACAAAAAACTGCATAAGAAGAGAGGTGATAAACACGTAAGGAAATTCAGTTTTCCAAACAGAGCAATTGATCAGTGGAATGCACTACCGAATGAAATAGTGTGTGCCAAAACAATTTACAAATTTAAGGATATGTACGATAAATATGGTTTAAGACACGGAACAGTACGAGCTTGACTCATTCCTGTAAAGATACAATTAGGTAAGAACAATTAGGTATGAACACATGTATGCCCACGGGCTGCGGGTATTTCTCTCATATATTAAAATCATTTATTTGAATACTGTAATTTTGTTTTGATTATTGTATTGGAAGAAGTTGAGAGGCAGAAGAAAGAGTTATAGGTAGAAAGAAAGAGAGAGGTGAAAAGATTAGTAAGAGAGAGTAAGAAGAGAGTGGATGAGGAATTTTCGAAGGAATTTTAATGTAAAGTGAGGGACTGTAAGAAAATGTTCCGGAAAGAGGTGAAGAGAGTAAGACAGGGTGGAAGTGAAGTTAGCAGGGGAGTGAAAGATAAAAATGGTAGATTACTAGTGGAGAAGGGAGAGAAAGTGAGCAGATGGAGAGAACACTTTAAGGAATTGTTGAACATAGAGGATGGAAGTAATGCGAGTAGAAGTGGCTGGGGAATGGCTGCGAGAAGGAGGGAGGTGAGAAGACAGGAAGAAATCAGTAGGATAGAAGTTGTGGAAGCAATGAAGAAAGTTAAATTGAGGACAGCCCCAGCAATTGACGGAGTGTGTGGTGAAATGCTGAAGCATGGGGGAGAGATAGTAGTAGAATGAATATGTGGAAGATGTGCAGATTGGCCTGGGAGGAAGGTAGAGTCCCGGAGGATTGGAAGTCAGGTATAATTATTCCCTTGTACAAAGGAAAAGGGGAAAAGGAAATGTGTGGTAACCATAGGGGCATTTGTCTTGTTAGTCTAATAGGAAAAGTGTATGATAGGATACTTATTGACAGAGTTAGAGAAAGAGCAGAGGAATTAGTTGGAGAAGAACAGAGAGGCTTTAGGAAGGGAAGAGGTTACGTAGATCAGATGTTCAGTCTTAGATCTTTAGTGGAAAAGTTTCTAGAGAAGGGAAAGAAGTTGTATGTGGCTTTCATGGATTTCGAGAAACCATATGACAGGGTGGATAAACAAGGATTGTGGAAAGTATTAAGAATATATGGAGTAGATGGGAAGTTGTCGAATGCTGTGAAGCATATGTATGATGGTGCTTAGGCTGCAGTGCGTGTGGATGGTGAACTGAGTGACTTTTTCTCTTTGCAGGTTGGGTTGAAACAGAGATGTGTCGTCTCTATGGTTTTTCAATCTGTACACGGATGGGGTAGTAAACGAGGTACAAGGTAGGATATTGGATGTTGGAGTGGCCCTGGTGAGAGAGGGTAGTGTTTGGAAAATCCCTGTACTGTTGTTTGCAGGTGATACTGTGTTGTTGAGTGAAGACGAAGGGGAGCTGCAAGGCTTGGTGGATGAGTTTGGGTGAGTGTGTAAGAAACGGAATCTAAAGGTGAATATATGGAAGAGTAAAGTGATGGTCTTTGAGAGAGGTGAAGTCAGTGAATGTACATTGAGGTCGGATAGTGTGATGAGTAAGGATGGAGGTTTGGAGGGTGAAGTGCTTGAAAGGGTACAGCACGGAAGGAAGGTTCCTGGTTCTTTGAGAGCAGTGGTAAGAAACGGGGAAGTGAGCATGGAAGTGAAAAAGTTACTACATGACAATATTGTGATACCAACTGTTAACGTATGGAAGTGAAGCTTGGACGTTGTTGGAAGGACACAAGTCAAGAGTGAGAGCAGTGGAAATGAGTTATTTAAGAGGAGCCTGTGGAGTCACATGGAGAGACAGGCTGACAAATGAGGATATAAAGAAGTGTTGTGGTATGGATGTGGATGTGATAGGAAGCGTTAGGAGGAATACACTGAGGTGATTTGGCCATGTGGAGAGGATGGAGGGTGAAAGACTGACGAAGAGAATGTATGTCAGTGAGATAGAAGAGGGGAGAGGGAGGGGAAGGCCGAGGATTAGATGGAAGGATGGGATGGAGAGGTAAAGGTACGTGAGAGAGGGGTGTGTGAGTTGGGAGCAGGGCAGTGAAATGGCGGGGGATAGGGCGACGTGGAGGCGATTTGTTTGTGGTCACCCCGAGCAGGACTGAGGCATCTGGCAATAGATAGATAGATAGATAAACAAAAAAATTCGTGGATAACCAGAATCACGTGAGAAAAGTTTGCTTGAATTAAGGGATTACTATATATATATATATATATATATATATATATATATATATATATATATATATATATATATATAATATATAATATATATATATATATATATATATATATATATATATAATATATATATATATATATATATATATATATATATATATATATATTTATATATATATATATATATATATATATATATATATATGTTGAGCACCACCTCTCCTCCTCTAAACCTCACCTTCTTTTTCTAACGGAGACTCAGCTGTCTGAGGCAACTGACAGCAAACCCTTTTCTGTATCCTCCTACTTTCTCTATACTCATTTCAAAGCCAAAGGTGGCTGTTGTGTATATATACGCAACGACTTATCTTGCTCTCGTGTTCCTGAACTTGATTCTTCTGAATTCTCCACACTCTGGCTTCGGCTTTCCTGTCATTCTCTGACTAAATATATCTGTGCTGTTTACTTATCCCCTAATTCTACTGACTATCAAAAATTCTTCGACTATCTTACTTCTACGATGGAACACATTCTATCCATTTCTCCTTTCTCTGAAATCTCCATTCTTGGAGATTTCAATGTTCACCACCACCTTTGGCTCTCCTCTCCTTTCACGGATCCACCTGGTGAACAAGCCTACATCTTTTCTATCCTTAATGACCTAGAGCAGCTTGTACAGCACCCTACCCGTATCCCTGACCGCCTTGGAGAGAGCTCCAACATACTTGACCTCTTCCTCACAACTAATCCTTCTGCTTACTCTGTTAATCTTTTCTCTCCGTTGGGCTCCTCCGATCACAACCTTATTACCTTGACCTGTCCTATCACTCCGGTACGGCCTGTGGACCCTCCAGGGAAACGTCGTCTGTGGCATTTTGGAGCCGCAGTCTGGGAGGCCCTCAGGCAGTACTTCTTTGATTTTTCTTTGATTTTCCCTGGAATGATTATTGCTTCCATGGCCGTGAGCCATCTGAGTGTGCCTTGCGCATTACGGAGGTTATTCTCTCGGGCATGGAAGTATACATTCCTTTCTCATATCCTTTGACTAATGCAAGAAAACCTTGGTTTAATCACGCTTGTTCTAATGCTGTCCGCAACAAGGAGAGGGCCTACAAAAGGTACCGGAGCCAACCCACCCCTGAATCACATCATCTTATACGTTTCTGCCCGGAATCATGCTAAGTCTGTTCTTCGCTCTACTAAAAATAATTTCATCCATACTAAATGCTCTCAACTCTCCAACTCGAATTCTTCCCGCTCCTTCTGGCATCTTGCCAAAAATCTTTCTAACAATTTTACCTCATCATCCTTCCCTCCTCTTTTCTACTCTGATGGTTCTGTAGCTATTTCTTCTACTGATAAAGCAGATCTCTTCGCACTGACTTTCTCCTCCAATTCTACCTTAGACGATTCCGGTGCTGTTCCTCCATCACTTCCCCCCTCTGACTTCCTCATGGCTGACATTAAAATTTCTTCAGTTGATGTATTTTCTGCCATCACTGGCCTCAGTACTAACAAGGCATATGGGCCTGATGGGGTCCCTCCTGTTGTTCTCAAGAACTGTGCTTCTGTGCTTACACCCTGCCTAGGCAAACTCTTTCGTCTTTGTCTGTCAACTTGTACCTTTCCTTCTTGCTGGAAGTTTGCTCTCATTCAGCCAGTCCCAAAGAAGGGTGACCACTCCCAACCCTCCAACTATCGTCCAATTGCTTTAACGTCCTGTATTTCAAAAGTTTTCGAGTCAATTCTTAATAGAAATATTTTAAGGCATCTTTCCTATCACAACCTTCTTTCCGATCGTCAGTATGGGTTCCGTCAGGGACGCTCCACTGGCGATCTTCTCACCTACCTTTCAGACTCCTGGTCATCCTCCTTTCGGGACTTTGGCGAAAGCTTTGCCATTGCACTTGACATCTCAAAGGCTTTCGATCGAGTCTGGCATAAATCTTTAATTTCCAAACTGCCCTCCTACGGTTTCTATCCTTCTATCTGTGCCTTCATCGCTAGCTTCCTTTCTGGTCGTTCTATAGCCGCTGTTGTAGACGGCCATCGTTCTTCTCCTAGATCAATCAGCAGTGGTGTTCCTCAGGGCTCTGTCCTATCACCAACTCTCTTCCTTTTATTCATCAATGATCTTCTAAGCTGTACATCTAACCCTATCCACTCATACGCTGATGACTCCACCCTTCACCTTTCCATTCGGTTCCCGCAACGCCCATCTCAACAGTTACTTCAACAGACAAGGGATGAGGCTATGGCACACCTAATGTCTGACTTGGCTCGTATCTCTGACTGGGGTAAAAATAATATGGTTGTCTTTAATGCATCTAAGACTCAGTTCTTACACCTATCAACCCGAAAATTCTTCCACAGGTATACCCACTAATGTTTAATAATATTCAGCTTAATCCTGCATCATCCTTGAACATGCTTGGGGTTTCATTTACTCGGGACTTATCTTGGAAAGATCACATTACATCTCTAGTAAAATCTGCTTCCAAGAGATTGGGTGTGCTAAGCCGACTCCAGTCTTTCTTTACCCCTGCGCAATTGTTGGCTCTATACAGGGGTTTTATCCGCCCCTGTGTGGAGTACAACTCTCATGTGTGGGGAGGCTCCCCACATACAGCTCTTCTCAATAGGGTGGAGTCAAAGGCTTTTCGTCTCATAAACTCTCCTCCTTTTACTGACTCCCTTCAACCTCTGTCTCTTCGCCGCACTGTTGCATCTTTATCTCTTTTCTATCGCTACTTTAATGGTCACTGCTCCTCTGAACTGTCTGCTTGCATTCCTCCACCTCTACGACGGGTGCGTAGCACCCGTCTGGCAGCAAACTCTCATCCTTTTCCTGTCCAACTCTCTAATGCAAGAGTTAACCGTTACTCCCAGTCTTTCATTTATGCAACAGGTCAGCTCTGGAACTGTCTCCCTCTGTCTGTATTTCCTGCTGCCTATGATCTCCAGTCTTTCAAACGCAGTGTGTCCAGGCATCTCAAAATGTTCGGATCTTGAATTTGGCTCTATATTGTATTTTTTTTTTTCTCTTGGAGGGAACTGTTACTGCGGGCTCATGGCCTTTGGTTCCTTCTTCCTCGCATAAAATATATATATATATATATATATATATATGCTTCAAGTGAATGATGCTTCAAGTGAGGAGTACTGGGACGATGTTATATATATATATATATATATATATATATATATATATATGCTTCAAATGAGGAGTACTGGGACGATGTTCAACGCTGTTCCCGTCGGGATGCTTTGCTCTGACCCCTACCACCACAGGAACAGACATCACCACCACCAGTGTCAGGACCATTATCCCAGCCATCTTCTTCACTTAGATGACAGGCATTGCAGTCTTTCCACCTCTAGCCTCCAGTTCCCCCTTGACCAAGCCCATATCACCGGTAGCAGGGCCTAGTTACGTGTCATTAGCACCTGCACTCGGCGCAGTGTCTGCGGCACATCTGGTGCAGGATGTGACTGTGTCATCGTTCCCTGGCCGGTCGACAAGGGCGCTGTCTGCGACAGCATTCATCCCCCCACCCCACGTTTTGCAACAGCAGGAGGCAGCCTCATCATCATCATTGTCGGAACCATCACCACCTCGATGAGGCTGGTGTGGTCCATGCCCCGGCTATGGGCGGCAGCCACGGGGTGGCCGAGGAAGCAGTAGGATGTCGGTGGGCTGACCCACTGCCACCACTGTGGGAGGAGTTGCTGCAGAAGATTCAGGGTGGAGCACTGGCCCATCCACACCAGCTAATGGGCCCTTCACAGGATCCCCAGGAATGAGGGTGGATCCGCCAACAATGCCTCTCCAGTTCTTCCAGCTGTTTTTCACCAGGGAGTTAAGGTATTTCACCCACAAGACCAACTGGTACGCGTCATTCTTGGAGACTGTATTGGATGCATGGTTCATCTGTAATGAAGAGGAGATGGCCAAGTTCCTGGGGCTCTACTTCTTCATGGGGATGGTGAATATGCTAACCATCAGGCATTACTGGAGGAGATCCTGTCTCCATAACGACCCCCTTTTTTCAGCAAGTGATGAGCGGAAGGCGTTTCAGGGCCATCTTGAAACACTTCCACGCCCTCAACTCACTCGTTATACCCCAGGACAATCGTGACCAGGCTCATCAGGGTTCGCACGGTGATGCAGTACCTGCTTCAGTAGTTGCAAGACACATACCTACCCGAGGAGCATCTCAGCCTGGACGAGGGCTCGCTGGCGTGGAAGGGGCACCTCAGCTTTTACGTCTACAACCCCATGAAGCTCTCGAAGTACTCTATCAGTTTTATATCCTGACTGAGGCTTCCTCGAGGTACATCTGGAACTTCGAGGTGTATACAGGGCAGAAGAAAGCGCTGGAGACCACCATTTGGAGTCTCATAGAACCGCTGAAGGATCAGGGACACAGAATTTACATGGACAACTATTATTAATCTGTATCCCTGTGCGAATGCCTCTTCAGTGCAGGAACATATGTGTGTGGGACCCTATGCCTGGCAAGAGGAGCACCAAAGTAGCTGCAGGATATCACCAGGACCAAGAACCTGCCAGAGGGGGGCATGGCAGCGATGCACAAGGACAACATGATGGTGTTGCTGTAGAAGGACAAACGCATCGTCAACATAGTCTCCACCTTCCACAGCACAATCACCGTCCAGAAGCAGGTTCGAGGGAAGACCAGGGGTCCTGACAGGAGGACAACCTATGTCCAGAAGACCATGGACAAGCCCATGATGGTGGACTACAATCGACACATGGGTGGGGTGGACCACTTCGACCAGATGGTCCAGTATTACTGCATCCAGTGGCAGATCATGAAATGGACCAGGAAGATCATCTTTCATTTCATCCAGATGCCCATTTTCAACACATTCACTCTGTACAAGAAGTGCTCGCACGCGTCAGTCAGTCTGGTGGAATTTGTGGAAGAGATAGTTGACAAACTCCTCCACTTTGATGAAGCAAAGTGGCCCGCATCAGGGTACGTCATCCACCATGCCCCTGACCTTCCAACCCGACGGCCAGCAGGACCTCCGGCACTTGTGGCACCTGCAGCAGCACCGGCACAGGTGTCATCAGCAGCGTCTTCTGGGCCAGCACTCTCTCCTGGACTAGCACCAGCACAGGTGCCAGCACCACCATCTCCAAGAGGAGGACCAGCACAGAAGCCAATGTCACCATCACCTGTAGGACCAGCATAGGTGCCGAGATGACCATCTGCAGCAGTTCTTGTTCCTTTGGGAGAACCTGCTGCCGCTGCCATGCCCGGCCCTGCAACTGCACCTCCAGGACGACAGGACTGAGGAAGACCAGGAGGATATCCAACCAAGCGTCAGGGAGTCATCAACGACAGAGTGCGGTTGGATCACACACACACTGGGCCGTTCATGAGAGAGGATCCCCAACCAGAGGAGGCTCCGGTGTGCCCTGTGTGCCCTGGCAAAGATGAGGAGGGACACAAGTCACATGTGTCCTGTTTGTGATGTGCCGCTTTGCGTGGGTGATTGTTTCGAACGGTACCATACCGAGCAAAGTATTCCCTAGAGGAGTGTAGACACACACACACACACACACACACACACACATTACATAACTCCTCATCTTCAGTTCCCACAAGGTCCTTCAGGCAGCTCAACACTCCTGGAGGAAGTAAGATTTCCGAGTTTTGTTGATATGGATATTGACGTATTATCAATACCCCTATATTTTCATACAAATAAACTTTTTCTTCTACATATTACACATATGACAGAAAGTACAGCTTCATTAGCAGTAACTAGGAAAAAGTAGTGTTAATGTCTAATAGGTTATAACAGTATAAAAACAACCCTTGGAGATTTTAAAGTCTTTACATAAAAAACAAAAGAAAAAAGGCTTTGGGAATAGTCTTCAGGCATAGGGGGGGACGACGGTGTTTTTTTTTTTCTACTTGTGGTAAAACTAGGTAGCGATCGGAAGAGTAATCTAGCTTTGTTGTCCTATTACTCGAAATCTATTGGATGTGCCGACTTCCTGTAAGAACCATGATAAAGATCAGTGAATTATACGTATGTTCACTACCAAAATAAAAGCCTCTGGGAGCATATTTTGTAGGAAAAGGCGGGGGAACAGAGTGTACTTTTTTTCTCGCTTGCGGTAAAAGTAACCAGCGCTTGTAGGAGTAATCTCACTTTGTCGGCCAATTACTCGAAAACTATTGGACGTATCGATTTCCTGTAAGAACCACGATAAAGAGCAGTAAATTCTGCGTATGTTCATTACAAAAATATAAGCGTTTGGGAGCTTATTTTGTAGAAAAAGGAGGGAACAGACTGTGTTTTATTTCTCGCTTGTGGTAAAAGTAGCAAGTGCTCAAAGGAGTAATCTCACTTTGTCAGCCAATTACTCAAAAACTATTGGATGTATCGATTTCCTGTAAGAACCACGATAAAGAGCAGTAAATTCTACGTATGTAAAGGACATAACAATGTAATATCTCTGATAAAAAGTCGTTGTTACGTAGGTGGGAATATAGCTTTTGCTGTGCGCGCATGATGAAAGTGACACACGGCCGTGACCACCCAGTCGTTTTCTTGTGATATACTTGGAAACTATGAGGCCTATCAAAAAACGGCGGGTACCATGAGAAAGTTCATGAAATTCTACACATTATTATGAAATAAACACATACGGTGTGTGAGAAAAGTTTTGAGTTAGAGCTCCCTGTACAAATATCAGTTTTTATTTAATGGTTTTCAGTTTGGGGCTATTTTATCGAAAATTACAAATATTATCACAACTGGATACTTCTCATTAGAAATCCGATGAAATTCTCTATTAAAACTTCTAATAACATTTTCCTGTGTGATGGAAACCATTCGAATGGTGATGTTGGGAAGTGAGACTGAAATTGCAAAATGTTTATTCAAGACCGCCTAATGTAGTTTTATTCATGTTTTTCTTTTTTTTGTGTGTGTGTGTGTGTGTGTGTGTGTTTATCAGCTAGAACAAACATCGACGAATAAGATGACAGGTTTCATGGCAGTATATTGAGGTTTGATTAGCGAAAATAAGGCGAGAATATGTGTTTTCAGCGGTGCGTGGGTGGGATGGACGGTCGGCCAGTCGAGTAAAGTCGTGTGCCGTGAAACTTACTGAAACTTATGCTTGTGCGAGAGGATTAAGCTAACGTCATGTCGCTTCCTGAGGGAAAGTGCAGTAACGGTGGCAGTAAAAGTCAGGTCCATAAGTGAGATTATGTGATCACCTGTACATGCCCTCTTTTCCCCACCCCTACTTCCAAATCCAATGTGTAGTCGTATGGTTCTCTTTCAGGCCTATGATCTTGATTCTCTCGAATGGCCGTGCTTCTATCATACAGCCCAGTTTCTCCATCCATGTTCCTGTTTCTCTTTTATGGGTGTCTATTCTAAAACCCCATTCCTTTCCTACAGCCCGATTTCTGTACTATTTAAATTTTTCTGTCTTACAATCTTGAGCTTAGTCGATGGTTTTGTTTCTCTACAATGTCCCTGTTTCTGTTCAAGGGTCATGGTCGCTTTTTTCGGTTCTGTGTGTATTCTTGGGCCCTGTTTCTGTCCGTCCTTCACCCAATACTGAACTGTTGCAGAGAAAGATGTCTTCCTTTGAAACGTCATAAATATATCTGTAATATACAGAATGGGTTTTTACTAATATTTTTTTAAATAACAAAACACAGGAAGGAAAAACAAATGAATACAAAGTAATCCATTCACCAGATTACTGGTGTCCTACATTCATTAAAAAAAAAAAAAAAAAATCTGTAATAGTTGCACTGAGCAGCTGTGGGTTGAAGTTTAAGGGGAAGCAACTCTGGGAACGTGAGTTGAGATGGAAGTTCTGCAATATGGCAGGATGACATTCCAGTCATGAGCGTTACCAGGTGCCTGCGTGGCACAGGGGAGGGCATGGAGAGGTGGCACAATGGATGCAACTTCGTCTGAGCATGTGCCATAAACATATCTATAAAATAATGCAGGAGAGGCAACATTTCTTCTTATCTTTAGGGGAGGTAGTTTATTTGTAATGACAGGGTTATTAATAATTCTAACCGCTTTGTACTGAATTTTGTCTAGTTGCTGTAGTGCAACCTCCCCACATCCACTCCACAAGGGTGAGCAATATTCTAGTTGATAGCACACATGACTCTTATGAACTATAGCTAAATGGTTGTCAGTGAAGTAGCTACAAACTCTGCAAAATAATCCAAGTTTCTTTGAGGCAGTTTTAGCAAGTAATCGGACATGAGAGATCCAGCTGAGGTCATTGTTAAGCAAAACACCAAGAAAGTCAGTACCTTTGGAGAGGGGAATATTAATAGCATTGAAGGTACTATTGGAATCTGGCAATATCTCTCTGTTAGTCAGCTCTATATATTTGGTTTTACTAACATTAAATGAAACAAGGTTATTTCGTCCCCATTCAGTGATCCTAGATGATTCTTGATTTATGGAGATAGCAGTACTGAGTTTTGATTTAGAGATACCTAGCTTTGTGAATGGGTGTTTAAGTGTGAAAGAACTGTGAAGTGTTGAGTCATCTGCATATGAATGGAAAGGATTATGGGTGACAGCTAGATCATTAATATGAATTAAGAATAGGGTTGGAGCCAGAACTGATCCCTGTGTCAAGCTGGCATTAATTGAGTGGAAATTGGAATATGCATCATCTACTTTCACTCTTATCTTTCTGTCGCTGGTATGTGAGGAAATCAGAGAAACAAAAGATGTTAGCCAATAGCAAGGGAGTTTGGATTGCGGGGAATAATGCCACACTCTGTCAAAGGCTTAAGAAATATCAAGGAATACTGCACGAGTTTCTCCATGTTGGTCAACTGACTGAATGATGGTGTGAGTCTGGAGATTAGGTATATCAATTGTGGACCTTTCTTGGCGAAAACCGTAATGTCTATCACTAACTCAGTTATTGGATGCAAGATGTTAAACTATGTGGTTATTCATTAAGATTTCAAATACTATACCAAGAGAAGATGTGATGGCTACTGCTCTGTAATCAGAGGGGTCAGAGGAACTTCCTTTCTTCAGAACAGGGTGGATATTCGCTTCTTTCCAAGAATTAGGGTTTGGAGAAGTACATATGGATAACCTGAATACTTTGGCTAGAACAAAAGCAAATTCTGGGGAGCACTTTTTCAAAACAATTGGAGGAATTCCATCTGATAATGGAGCTTTGTTGGTTCTAGGATGGATTTTACGTATCTAGTCTGTATATTAAGTGGTGCAATTTCGGGACAGTCAAGTTCTAGAACTGGGGCATTCCGTCTGACTTCCTGTAGTACAGAATTTCTGGCAGTTGTACTGACAAGGGTATTCGCTTTACCCCAGGGGTTATTTGTAAAGTCACTGTATGAAGATTTTAGTGGGGGAATGGGAGATGACTTGTTAAAGTTATTGTTGAAAGAACAGACAGTTGACCATGATATTCTATTGTCATTAGGACTGCTTAGTAGTTCAATGCTTGGTTGAGAAGAAAGTTTGATTTGGTGAGATTTATTTCTGCTTTTGCATGGTTTCTAGGAATTTTACATTGACAGAGTGATTCAGATGTTATTTTAAGCAAGAGGTTTATGCTAATGACTTTTGGGCCGTTGCTCTGGCACAGTTCCTATGAAACTATTTTGAGGAGTCTGATCTTTTAGTGAACTACTGACTTGGTGTGAACAATTCCATACCGGCTTGGATTAAGTCATTAATGTGGGACTGGGTAGAATTCATGTCACTAGAGATGAAACACTGCTATGGAATGTTAGCAAGATCATTTCTGAATCCATCCCAGCCTGCCCTATCAAAGTGCCTTCGGGTCACTCTGACAGGTTCAGAACAGGGAGGGTTGGGGGAGTTGATTAATGACGGTTTGATGAGATTGGTTGGAGGATCCAGATGGTAACAGTGCTTCTGTCCTGTATTGATCAGGAATTTTTGTTAGGAAGAGATCCAATAGATAGGCGTTATGGTCAAGATTATCTGGTATTCTGGTTGGTTGCTTTACCAACTGCGTGAGATTCAGTGATTCTACAAACATCACGCATTCTATTAGTCCTGGCAGAATGCGATAACCATTCTACATTATGTGTGTTCAGATCACCCCAAACGGTAATTTTAGTGCTAAGGATGAGGTTAAGGTCAATCAACTGTAAGGGTATGAAGTCAAATGCCCTGTGTTCTGAAGAAGCATTGGGGGAACAGTAGATTAGACAGATATATTTGATAGTATTTAGATAAATTAATTTGTACAGTGAATGACCAAAATTAGTTGAAGTTAAAAACAGTGTCAACTGCTAATTCAGATTTGATATAACAACAGGTGCCACCCTTATTATGGAAGTTTTTGAGGAGTTGGTAACAAGGAAGCAAAAATGAAGATATTTCAGTGGAGGGTGAGATTTGGGATTCTGTGAGGAACAGGGCTAGAGGGGATGCTGATTGAAGAAAAAAGTGAACTGAACTCAAACTGGTACTAAGACCACGGATACTTGTGAAGTACAGGGCTGATCCTGTGCTTCCTTGCTGATGAACATGAACTGTGTTTGCAATAGTCCCTGCCTTCTCAGTCACTTCATAGTAAACGGGGTGACCCTGTGCCACCAGCCCTACCCTGCTGATAGTGGCATTCCGAAAAAAACACCGATTTCGTAGGTATTAACCTGCGGCGTCCCGTCAATGTGAATTAACGTCCACACGTTTTCTCACTGCCAATCCCGTTGACATTCATAAACGCGAATCAATTGCAAGGTCCCTAATTTGCAAAATTTTCAATTTTCGCGAGTGATTTTTGGTACGTATACACAGGACACCTTCCTCTACAAGAAGCCAGGCAGGAACAATGCCTTACCCAGCATGACCTCCCCACTCCCCCTGCATGCCATTGTCTCAGCAATTCACCTGTTACCAGTGACCTGGCCAGTAAAGCCATGTCATGCCACGGTACGAAATTCAGGGCCAGAGTGATTCCCCAATCGATGACAATGTGGAGGACAAACTTTACATAGCATTAGAGGAAGAAACAGTCAGAAATGATGATCAGGTAATGTCGCCAAAAAAGGTCAGGTATGTTGATGTGTTTCATGAGTGAAATAATGCTTATATTGCCTATATTACTGTGTGAAAACCAATATTCTCGTGTACTACATATAAATTCGTACCAAATAAATAAATAAATACCGTTTATGAGTGGTGTGGAATGGTTACACTCCCATAGAACTCGTTTTCTTTGGAGCCAGCCTGATAGAAAACACAGTAAGATGAGGAGGTACTGGTACCTGTATCGAGTATTTTAAACCTCAGGTGAACGATTTCTCTATGATTTTTCGATGTTTCTCACCAAAAGCGGAGGTTTGGGCCAAAAATTTTTTTTCCAAAAATGGTTGGGATTGGGGGGAGTCAGTGGTGGAAAAGTGGTCGGGATGGGGCGGTTTAATGCAGCGGCCATTGCTAAGGAGGAATGGAAATAGATGTGGTATCTAATGCTAATGAAATGTGGTGCTGACAGTTGAAGGTAGAGGTATTATAAGAGTATGCAGGCCTATTATAAGAGTATGCTGGCCTACTTTCTGTGTAAGTGAAAGCACTGAAAATATTCAGCAAAGGGAGATGGTCAGGACCAGGTCCTGAGAGCTGGTAAAATGGGAGGTTTCAATTCTCTTTGTCACCAGCTTGCCATCCACCTTGGGAGTACTGCCGAGTTCGATTGGTGCTACAGTCTACTCCCTTCACACCATTGTAATTACCAGTTAATCTTTCAGTTTCCTTTCATGCATTAAATATTATATTTGGCCAACCGAAGATTATTCTTTTACACATAGTAAGAACCTCATTGGCTTACAATATTCATGGTGGTGTGAAATGGCTGTCATGATATATATTTCTTACACTAGTCTTTACGAGAACTCGTTGCTCAAAACATCTTTCCCATTGATACATAGCTTAAAACCAGGTAAGTGAAAGGATGTGATGCTTCAGGCAGGAGGCTATAAGGCAACAGGATAATATTTATCAGTTTATTGTCATGCTGCATCCTTTACAGGGCATCAACTAAAGGATCTCCAGAAAACTCAAATGCAGATCATATCATATATATATCGCATCATCCTCCCTCATATCCTTTCTTGGTCTTCAAAAGGGAATTAATAATAAATATTTATGTTGTGTCTTCATATTTCTGGAAAAACTGATTTCGACTATAGATGCTCTTCATAAAATTACCTATAATGTAATCATACTTTGATGCTGATGCATCACACACCCATATTTAACCCCATAATTTCGACGATATACAGGGTGTCCACATACTCTTCGTAGGTTAAGAAAAAAAAAAAATGTGGCATGCATACGGCTTAACTAAAAGACAAGATTACATTATAAAACAAATTTCGTTTTCGTATACATAAAGAAATGATTAAAAAAAAAATCCATTCCATGTAATCCTGAATTCCGTGTTGCAAGTTAACCTTAAACAAATTATTTTTTTAATGAGAAAAATACATCTCAGTGTGCTGTGTCGTTTAGACACATGTTTCCCAAACCCAGCAGAAATTTGTGGAAACTCAGTACCAATAACTTCATTGCTGCTCTTAGTGGATGGTATTACTTATTGCTGGATGAAGAAAAGAAGAGATGATTGTTAGCCTAATATGACATAATGTTTGATTAATGGTGCTCCTTTCAGAAACTTTGTAGTAGAAGGCTGGGTATCTGCTTCATAAGGTAAGCCACAGCTCTGCAGTGGTACCTAATAAGAAATGTGTCTCAGTCCACGAGTTAAGGTTGAGACGGTCACAGTATCAAACATTTCTCCACAATAAAGATCATTCCTCCCAGACTGAGACCCAGCAGAAGTAACAACAACGGTCCCTGAACATGAGTAAGCGTCAGACTCCTAGACTTTGTGCTTTGACTGTTCTGTATCTTTCCCTCCTGCTGAAGATTTCTGAGCTCCTCTCTATGTTTGATGCGTTGGTCTCGAGAAGCTGCTTCTAGTGCTTCCTTATTCCATTGCTCGTACAAACCAGCCTGAAAGCAATACCAAATTTATGAAAAATCTGATATACTAAAGTATGAAGAGTACTCACCGAAATCAGTTAGATTAGAAGATTCACCAATTCATTTTTCTGTTGTCTATTAGCCCATCAGTAGCTTAGGGATCAGGGCCTAGACTCTGTAATAAACACAGAGGGCAAGAGTGACCAGCTGCTTGCCCAAAAGACTTATCCCAACCTTCTCTTGGAAGCAAACTCTTGATCCCTTAGATCAAAGTAACTCAATTCCTTGCATCAAAAAATATATCTCTGAAACAAGATTTGTAAGTCTGTAATATTGCGTGCTGAAGCAGGAACAGCTGATAATGGCGGTCAGAATATGTTTAGTCCAGAAATGATTCTTGTGAAAATGTCAACCACTTGAGTACGATGAGACATGAAATTATATTTTTACCATGTACAAATTATTAATAGATCTTCAGAGAGAGATGCCAAACTGGAGAGATCAGATACACCCTTTCTTAACCTTTTGGCTGCAATATCTATCTATCTATCTATCTATAGATAGATAGATAGATAGATAATATATATATAGATAGATAGATAATATATATATATATATATATATATATATATATATTATCATCTCTCTCTCTCTCTCTCTCTCTCTCTCTCTCTCTCTCTCTCTATATATATATATATATATATATATATATATATATATATATATTGTTACATAGCCTATGATTTCATCATCCTTTGTATAATTCTAACGTACAGTATGCTGCATGTTTGATCACGATTCGCCTCGTGGCTTCCATAGTGCGTGTTCTACCTCACTCCCCCTCCTCCTCCCTTATAGTAGAGTAAGTCGTTCTTTCTGTTGTTCAGAGCAGGAGTGTCAACTCTTTGTCCCCTATGGCTTCATTTGCGCGTCCTTCTTACAAGTTGTATCAAGCTCTGCCGGTCCCTATATAATGAGCTCAGTCTCTGCATTAATTGCCACTTAGATCTACTCCTCATTTTGTTCACATCTCTGTCCTCCCCTGTACAGTTGCTATCATTTTTGTGAGTGCTCAAGAAGTCTCCAACCATCTAGCTGCTGTGTACTTTGAGTATAAGTGTTATTACATTTTTTCTTGTACTGTATAGCATAAGGTGTTAATTCGTAGGCCTGGTAAGGTTCTTGTGATTAATGTAAAGTTTTTACTGTCAGCCAGTAGTAATAATATTTTGTATCTGTAATAATATATCTTGCATTAACTGAGCATTATCCGGTTTTCTCATTTTATCAGGACTGACTTAGATAAATTTACTCCTGCTAATTTCGTGTTAATAGAGGCTATTGCAGTTAACCATATATTTAACCTGTTTTTTGCCATTACATTATCCTTATGAGTCCTGAATGTTTAGTTGTTAGTTTGAGCATTAAACTTTAACTTGTAATTTTACCTAACCCTTTTGTTTTGAACCTGGAACTTTGCGGGACAGTTTTCTCTGTTCCGTAACATAAATTTGGCGACCTCTTATCAGGATATTCAGGATATTATCATAAGGATATTGGTTGATATTTTGTGACTGTGATTTATTCATGATGTCTACTATTACTACTCTTGATGAAGCCAAAGATTTTTTGTCAAATGTGCAAACAGTGTGTGGTGTAGAAAACAGAACAAAGAATGAACTTAAGCTTGTTGCTCAACAATTGGGAATTGCTGTTCACTCTCATCATTCTAAAGATCAAATTGTTGAGATGATTATTAAAAGCTTGTTTAATCTAACTCCTCCAGATGAGCAAACGCAGATTGAATTAGCTAAGTTACAGCTAGCCCTGCAGGAGGCTCGTGCTAAGGAGGCTGAGTTTCAGGCACAAGTTGAACTTGCTAGGATTCAGGCAGACCATGAGTATCGCATGAAACAATGTGGAACTGGATCATCTAGCTCTGATGATTTTGATGTGGCTAAAAATGTTAAACTTGTCCCTCCTTTTAATGAATCTGATTTAACAAAGTATTTTCGGTTGTTTGAGAGGGTAGCTACAGGTTTTAATTGGCCCAAAAAGTATTGGCCAGTACTCCTTCAAACTATTCTCACCGGTAAAGCTCAAGTAACTTATGCATCTTTGCCTCAGGATCAATCTGATAATTACGATGTAGTTAAGAGCTTGATTCTTAAGGCCTATGAGCTTGTTCCTGAAGCCTATTGAGTAAAATTTAGGACAACTTATAAGCAAGATAAGCAATCCCATGTTGAGTATGCAAAAATCAAAGAAGATCTGTTAGAGCAGTGGTTAAATTCTAAGAATGTGGATTCTGATTTTGGTAAATTTAAGCAGATGATTTTGCTGGAGGACTTCAAAAGGTGTATTAATAAAGATGTAAGCCTATATCTTGATGAGAAAAGAATAGATAATTTGTCTGATGCTGCAGTTTTAGCTGGTGAATATGTTCTCACTCACAAGAGATATTCTAAAGAAAAAAGGAAAGCTGAGAGTAAGTACGTTGCCTCTACTCAGAGTACAGGTAACAGGAAAGAGAATAAAGATGATGTTTCTCAGGAAGTAAAAACCAGCTTCACCTCTAGATTTCAGAAAAGTAAATATACTTATTGTAGTAAGCTTGGTCATAATATGGAGAAATGTTTCAGGAGACAACGTGATGTGAACAAAAAGGAGTCTTTAAATATTCAGTCAATTGGTCTAGCGTCCACCCTTGAGAGTTCCCAGAATTCTTTAACTGAGTTAATTGAACCTGCTTTGAGGGGTAAATTAAATTCTCATGATGAAGCTCCTCTTTTGAGCAGTAACGTGGGTGACACTCTCAAGAGTTCATGTGCTAATTTCCTGTCTGATGGTTTTGTCAGTCCTCTGGGCAGTAATGACAGGAAATCAGTTAAAATATATCGTGATACAGGTGCTTGCCAATCCCTTATGCTGACCAGTGTTCTAGGCTCTAATGTTAATTCCTCTGATGAAACCGTAATCTTACAAGGTGTAGGGAATAATTACTTCTCTATCCCTCTGTGCAGAGTGAATTTAGAGTCTGGTTTTGTTAATGGTTCCGTTATGGTTGGGTTGGTTGAGACACTCCCAATGTCAGGTGTAACTTTCTTACTTGGAAATGATATTGGTGGAAGTCAAGTGTGTCCAGCTCATCAGTTGTCTAGTGAGCCAGTGGCTGCGACCCAGGATTGTGATGTCCCTGATGTGTTCTCAGCATGTGCTGTCACTAGGGCTAAGTCTAAAGTTACTGGTGACTTAGAGGATAATGATGATGATGATGTTTTCCTAGCTGACACTTTTCTTGCTAATTTGGACCACTCACCAGATGAGGCAGTACCCCGTAGTGTTGATAATTTGTCTCGTCAAGAGTTGGTTGAGTTGCAGGTTGCTGACCCTGAGTTGAAAGGTCTAGCTAACTCTGCTTGCAGTGAGGAAGAGTCAGCTGGTGCTTCTACTTGTTATTATATAAAGTCAGGAGTACTTATGAGGAAGTGGAGACCCCCAACAGCATCAGCCGACTGTGAATGGGAGGTTGTACATCAAGTTGTCATCCCTCGTGTTTGTAGGCAGGAGATCATTAGAGTGGCTCATGATTCCAATTTGGCAGGACACCTTGGAGTGAGGAAGACTGTGGCACGCATTTTGAAACACTTCTACTGGCCAGGTATCTTCAGAGATGTTTCCTAGTATTGTAAGTCTTGTCACACCTGTCAAGTTGTGGGGAAGTGTAATCAGACCGAAAAGGTTGCACCTCTAGTTCCCATTCCTACTTTTGAGGCGCCTTTCACCCGTGTGTTGGTGGATATTGTGGGCCCTCTTCCTAAGACTTCTTCAGGATTTTCTTATGTGATGACCCTGATTGATATGGCTACTCGTTATCCTGAAGCCATTCCACTTAGAAATATCTCAGCAAAGAACGTGGTTAGGAAATGCTAGGGTTCTTCACAAAGTTTGGTCTGCCCAAGGAGGTACAGTCAGACCGGGGAAGTAATTTCATGTCAAATGTTTTCAAGCAGTCTCTGAAAGAGTTGGGCATCACCCAGATCACGTCTTCAGCTTACCATCCCCAGACCTAAGGAGCATTGGAGAGATATCATCAAACACTCAAATCGATGCTCAAGAAATACTGTTTGGAACATCAGAATGACTGGGATAAAGGTCTTCCATTCGTTGTATTTGCCACAAGAGAATCTCCAAATGAATCACTGGGCTTCTCACCCTTTGAAATACTGTTTGGCCATGAAGTAAGAGGACCCCATAAGCTACTCAAGGAATGCTGGCTGTCGGAGGAAGATGACGTCAACCTGCTGGAGTATGTGATGAAGTTCAGAGAACGCCTGTCCACTGCTTTACAGCTGGCGAGAGAGAATTTTGGAGCTGCTCAGGAGAAGATGAAGACTTGGTATAATAAGAAGTCCAGGTTACGCCACTTTCAGCCAGGAAATCAGGTTTTGTTTCTGCTACCAGTGCATGGGCAACCTCTTCAAGCCAAGTTTAGTGGTCCTTATTTCGTGGAGAAGAAACTCAGTGATGTCAACTATGTCATCGCCACACCAGATCGTAGAAAGAAAAAGCAACTTTGTCACATCAACATGCTAAAGTTATATCACAGGCGGGACGAAAATAACCCAGTCTGCACTGTAGCTGTTCCACCCGAGTCTGCAAGTGAAGTTCTCCCATGTAGCATGAGCCTGAGTGATAGTTTGGGGAAGAATCCTGATATCATGAATGATCTCCAGACTAAGCTTTCTCCCGAAGGCAGAAGTTTTCGGCATTAATGCAGGAGTACCCGCAAGTGTTCCGTGCCACTCCAGGAAGAACCACTGTGTTGATGCATGATGTCGATGTTGGAGACGCAAAGCCAATTAAACTGCCTCCTTACCGTGTGAACCCAGTGAGAGTTCCTCTCATCCAGAAGGAGCTTGGCTACCTGTTGGACCACAAGTTGATTGAGCCCTGTCAGAGTGAGTGGAGTTCTCCTGTCACTCTAGTCCCTAAGCCAGGTGGGTCACAGCGGCTTTGCATCGAGTACAGGCGTGTTAATCAGATAACCAAAACAGACACTTACCCTCTCCCTCGCGTGGAAGATTGCATAGACAAGATCGGAAAGGCTAGGTACATAAGTAAGTTTGATTTGTTAAAGGGATACTGGCTGATGACAGGGAGTGCTGGAGCTCCCGTTTCATCAGCCCTCAGGACTAGTTCCTGACCATGCCCCTTTGCTGAACTTTTTCAGTGTCTCAGTTACACAGAGAGTAGGCCAGCATGCTCTCCAGTACAAATTTCTCTATCTATCTTCACCAAACTACATGCACAGTACACACTACACTTCCTATTCAAAATTCACCAAAATGGCGTCAATTCACCCAGCCTCGGAGTCCCCAGGGGGGGGGACCATAAATGCCCCCGCCATCTGCCCCTCTCCCAGTGACGACTCGAGGTGCCTGGAACCACTGTCTGACTCTCTTCTTCTTCATTTCTGCAACATTCGCAGCCTTTCATCTAACTTTCGCTCTGTTGAGCACCACCTCTCCTCCTCTAAACCTCACCTTCTTTTTCTAACGGAGACTCAGCTGTCTGAGGCAACTGACAGCAAACCCTTTTCTGTATCCTCCTACTTTCTCTATACTCATTTCAAAGCCAAAGGTGGCTGTTGTGTATACATACGCAACGACTTATCTTGCTCTCGTGTTCCTGAACTTGATTCTTCTGAATTCTCCACTCTCTGGCTTCGGCTCTCCTGTCATTCTCTGACTAAATATATCTGTGCTGTTTACTTATCCCCTAATTCTACTGACTATCAAAAATTCTTCGACTATCTTACTTCTACGATGGAACACATTCTGTCCATTTCTCCTTTCTCTGAAATCTCCATTCTTGGAGATTTCAATGTTCACCACCACCTTTGGCTCTCCTCTCCTTTCACGGATCCACCTGGTGAACAAGCCTACATCTTTTCTATCCTTAATGACCTAGAGCAGCTTGTACAGCACCCTACCCGTATCCCTGACCGCCTTGGAGAGAGCTCCAACATACTTGACCTCTTCCTCACAACTAATCCTTCTGCTTACTCTGTTAATCTTTTCTCTCCGTTGGGCTCCTCCGATCACAACCTGATTACCTTAACCTGTCCTATCGCTCCAGTACGGCCTGCGGACCCTCCAGGGAAACGTCGTCTCTGGCATTTTGGAGCTGCGGACTGGGAGGCCCTCAGGCAGTACTTCTTTGATTTTCCCTGGAATGATTATTGCTTCCATGGCCGTGAGCCATCTGAGTGTGCCTTGCGCATTACGGAGGTATTTCTCTCGGGCATGGAAGCATACATTCCTTTCTCATATCCTTTGACTAACGCAAGAAAGCCTTGGTTTAATCACGCTTGTTCTAATGCTGTCCGCAACAAGGAGAAGGCCTACAAAAGGTACCGGAGCCAACCCACCCCTGAATCACATAATCTTTACGTTTCTGCCCGGAATCGTGCTAAATCTGTTCTTCGCTCTACTAAAAATAATTTCATCCATACTAAATGCTCTCAACTCTCCAACTCGAATTCTTCCCGCTCCTTCTGGCACCTTGCCAAAAATCTTTCTAACAACTTTACCTCATCATCCTTCCCTCCTCTTTTCTACTCTGATGGTTCTGTAGCTATTTCTTCTACTGATAAAGCAGATCTCTTCGCACTGACTTTCTCCTCCAATTCCACCTTAGACGATTCTGGTGCTGTTCCTCCATCACTTCCCCCCTCTGACTTCCTCATGGCTGACATTAAAATTTCTTCAGTTGATGTATTTTCTGCCATTACTAGCCTCAGTACTAACAAGGCATATGGGCCTGATGGGGTCCCTCCTGTTGTTCTCAAAAACTGTGCTTCTGTGCTTACACCCTGCCTAGGCAAACTATTTCGCCTTTGTCTGTCAACTTGTACCTTTCCTTCTTGCTTGAAGTTTGCTCTCATTCAGCCAGTCCCAAAGAAGGGTGACCACTCCCAACCCTCCAACTATCGTCCAATTGCTTTAACGTCCTGTATTTCAAAAGTTTTCGAGTCAATTCTTAATAAAAAAATTTTAAGGCATCTTTCCTATCACAACCTTCTTTCCGATCGTCAGTATGGGTTCCGTCAGGGACGCTCCACTGGCGATCTTCTCACCTACCTTTCAGACTCCTGGTCATCCTCCTTTCGGGACTTTGGCGAAAGCTTTGCCATTGCACTTGACATCTCAAAGGCTTTCGATCGAGTCTGGCATAAATCTTTAATTTCCAAACTGCCCTCCTACGGTTTCTATCCTTCTATCTGTGCCTTCATCGCTAGCTTCCTTTCTGGTCGTTCTATAGCCGCTGTTGTAGACGGCCATCGTTCTTCTCCTAGATCTATCAACAGTGGTGTTCCTCAGGGCTCTGTCCTATCACCAACTCTCTTCCTCTTATTCATCAATGATCTTCTAAGCTGTACATCTAACCCTATCCACTCATACGCTGATGACTCCACCCTTCACCTTTCCATTCGGTTCCCGCAACGCCCATCTCAACAGTTACTTCAAGAAACAAGGGATGAGGCTATGGCACACCTAATGTCTGACTTGGCTCATATCTCTGACTGGGGTAAAAATAATATGGTTGTCTTTAATGCATCTAAGACTCAGTTCTTACACCTGTCAACCCGACAAAATCTTCCACAGGTATACCCACTAATGTTTAATAATATTCAGCTTAATCCTGCATCATCCTTGAACATGCTTGGGGTTTCATTTACTCAGGACTTATCTTGGAAAGATCATATTACATCTCTTGTAAAATCTGCTTCCAAGAGATTGGGTGTGCTAAGCCGACTCCGCTCTTTCTTTACCCCTGCACAATTGTTTGACTCTATACAGGGGTTTTATCCGCCCCTGTGTGGAGTACAACTCTCATGTGTGGGGAGGCTCCCCACATACAGCTCTTCTCAATAGGGTGGAGTCAAAGGCTTTTCGTCCCATTAACTCTCCTCCTCTTACTGACTCCCTTCAACCTCTGTCTCTTCGCCGCACTGTTGCATCTTTATCTCTTTTCTATCGCTACTTTAATGGTCACTGCTCCTCTGAACTGTCTGCTTGCATTCCTCCACCTCTACGACGGGCGCATAGCACCCGTCTGGCAGCAAACTCTCATCCCTTTTCTGTCCAACTCTCTAATGCAAGAGTTAACCGTTACTTCCAGTCTTTCATTTATGCAACAGGTCAGCTCTGGAACTGTCTCCCTCTGTCTGTATTTCCTCCTGCCTATGATCTCCAGTCTTTCAAACGTAGTGTGTCCAGGCATCTCAAAATGATCGGATCTTGAATTTGGCTCTCTATTGTATTTTGTTTTTCTCTTGGAGGGAACTGTTACTGCGGGCTCTTGGCCTTTGGTTCCTTCTTCCTCGCATAAAAAAAAAAAAAAAGTACCTATGACTGAACGTGCTAGGGAGATCTCATGTTTTGTAACACTAGGAAAGACTTTTGCATGTTCTGTAATGCCATATGGTATGAAGAATGCACCAACCACATTTCAGAAGCTCATGAATGTTGTAACAGAGGGTTTGGCAGGTTGTGTTGTTTATATTGATGATGTATTAATCTTCAGTGACAACTGGAAAGATCACCTATGCCATGTCAGTAAATTTCTTGAGCGTTTGGTTCAGGTTAATCTTGTAGCTGGTTTATCGAAGTGTGAGTTTGGTCAGGCTAAAGTTCAGTACATTGGGTACGTAATTGGTGATGGACATGTTGCACCACCAGGAGCTGGGGTTCAGGTTATAAGTGATCTTCCCAGACCTAAAAGTAGAAAAGAGCTACAAAGATTTTTGGGAATGGTAGGTTACTACAGGAGATTTGTTCTTAACTTTTCAATTCTTGTATCACCACTTACAGACCTACTGAAAAAGGGAGTTAAATTTATCTGGACCGATAACTGTGAATCCTCTTTCAGTAAACTTAAAGCTAACCTATTAAGTCAGCCAGTGCTCGCTACTCCAAATTTTGCTAAGCCTTTTAAGATGGCTGTTGACGCAAGTGATACAGGAGCTGGGGCTGTTTTGCTGCAAGAGGATGATCAGGGTATTGAACACCCTGTATCTTATTACAGTAAGAAGTTCACTCCACCTCAAAGGAACTGCTCAGCTATTGAGAAGGAGCTTTTAGCCTTGATTTTGGGTTTACAGCATTTATCTTGTGTTCTGGTTTTGACCCCATAGTCATTTATACCGATCATAACCCACTGAAATTCCTTAGTAAGTTTAAAGATAAAAATCAGAGATTGACAAGATGGAGTCTACTTCTTCAGGAGTATTCATTAGACATACAACATGTCAAGGGGAAAGAAAATGTTATTGCAGATTGCTTATCTAGACTTTAGACAGATTGTTTTAGAGCAATAAGAAATTGCCTTTGTAAATTTCTTTTTCTTTGTGGGGAGGTGTTACATAGCCTATGATTTCATCATCCTTTGTCTAATTCTAACGTACAATATGCTGCAATATTGATCACGATTCGCCTCGTGGCTTCCATAGTGCGTGTTCTACCTCACTCCCCCCCTCCTCCCTTATAGTAAAGTAAGTCGTTCTTTCTGTTGTTCAGAGCAGGAGTGTCAACTCTTTGTCCTCTATGGCTTCATTTGCGCGTCCTTCTTACAAGTTGTATCAAGCTCTGCCGGTCCCTATATAATGAGCTCAGTCTCTGCATTAATTGCCACTTAGATCTACTCCTCATTTTGTTCACATCTCTGTTCTCCCCTGTACAGTTGTTACCATTTTTATGAGTGCTCAGGAAGTCTCCAACCATCTAGCTGCTGTGTAATTTGAGTATAAGTGTTATTACATTTTTTCTTGTACTGTATAGCATAAGGTGTTAATTCGTAGGCCTGGTAAGGTTTTTGTGATTAATGTAAAGTTTTTACTGTCAGCCAGTAGTAATAATATTTTGTATCTGTAATAATATATCTTGCATTAACTGAGCAATTATCAGGTTTTCTCATTTTATCAGGACTGACTTAGATAAATTTACTCCTGCTAATTTCGTGTTAATAGAGGCTATTGCAGTTAACCATATATTTAACCTGTTTTTTGCCATTACATTATCCTTATGAGTCCTGAATGTTTAGTTGTTAGTTTGAGCATTAAACTTTAACTTGTAATTTTACCTAACTCTTTTGTTTTGAACCTGGAACTTTGCGGGACAGTTTTCTCTGTTCCGTAACAATATATATATAAGAATGATTGTAACAAATGCCCGACTGAACAAAAAAAGATAAATATACCGTCACGTTTAGTGTTAATCAGATTGCAGCACCTCAGGCTAATTTAACATAGAGGGTAATAAAATATATTTGTTTTAGACTTACTTGTGAATTATACCTCAAAACGCCATCCAGTGCAGGTTTGTACGGTGCGTCGTGTGGAATAGGCCAGCCAGACAGAATCTTATACAAACTCTCCCTCCCGACGTACAGCGGGGAGGTGCCATCTAAGCGAGTGAATTGGTTGGACACAATCAGACGCAGATTCTTCTGTGACCCTAAGTGAGCTTGCTTTCTGTCATGATATGGTAATCGTCAAATCAATGGACACACACATGGTTGCAAATCCGACGTTAACCTAATGCACGTTTTGTGTGTGTGTGTGTGTGTGTGTGTGTGTGTGTGTGTGTGTGTGTGTGTGTGTATTCATACATACACACACATATACACATACCTATGCAGGGTAACTCATAAGCAGCACTTCAGTAGAAACGCACCTGGTGGTATCTTACGTGCTGTTGGGACAGCTCAATCTGCTGATGTGGACGTGGGTGTGGCAGTTGGATAGTAAATAAATTAATGATGCTTGGTAGACCTGATAACTCTGAATGCGCTGTCCCACCAACACATGAGAAATCGTTCGGCAGACTGGAAACGGAGCCTTTTATGAACTCGTATATAACAGCTTCCATGGCCGAGAGCACTCCGGACGTGCTTTGTGCGATACGGAGGTTATTATCCTGGACATAATAGCATAAGTCCCTTTTGCTTACGCTGTGGCTAATGCAATGGCATTTGGTTTATTATTTTTGTTTTAAAGTTTTCCACACAAAAAGCACGCTCATAAAAGATACCAGCGCCTACCTACCTTTGAATCTCGTTTTTTTTTTTGGGGGGGGGGGAGGGGTTGAGTCTGAAATCGTGCCAGTTTTTTGTTCGCCAAAGAGAAAATAATTTCATTCACAGTTCACGATCTAAAGTCTCTTAACTCAAATTCTTCCCGCTTCTTATGGAATGCTGAAAAAAAAAAAAAAATCATCCTTCTTTCCCCCCCCCCTTTTTTTTTTTTTTTTCCCTCCCTGATAAGTTTTGTAGCTGTTTCTTATACTGTAAACCAAGAACTCTTCGCTCAGATTTTCTCCTTCAAATCCATCTCAGATTATCCCTGTGCTATCCTTCCATCTCCTCTCCCTCCCTCACTTCCTCGTGCTTCACATCAAAATTTTATCACGCAACTTATTTTCTGCCATCACAAACCAAAATACTGATAAGTCGCATGGGCCTAATGGGGTCCCTTCTGTCGATCTCGAGAAATCTGATGACTCTCCAAGTAGCTTTATCTTTGTCTGTCGACTTGTACCATTTTTCTTGCTGGCAGTTTGCTTTCATTCAGCCTATCCCAGTTGAGGGTTACCGTGCCCAGCTTTTCAACAAATGCTTATTTGCTGTAATATTCTTTATTTCTAAACACACTTCCATCTTTTTCAGTTGCCTCGACCTTTGTCTGAGGTGCATGTGGTATGTTTCCAGGGAGTGTATGGAGTGTGTCTGTGTTGTAAGTGTGTTAGGAATGTGTCTAAAGGCGAAAAAAACCTTTTGGGATGTGATTTGATGATGCATATGGTCGGTGGTGTGGCTATCAAAAGTATTCTTTTTTGTTTTATTTGTCTGACCATGAGATCTGGGGATAATTAAAGAAAAAAAGATGTTAAGCTACTGGATTACTGTATCTCTCTCTCTCTCTCTCTCTCTCTCTCTCTCTCTCTCTCTCTCTCTCTCTCTTTCAGAAAGGTCAATGGGTTACGTGAAATGAAGATAATTCAAACGCTGTGCTTAATCTGAGGATTGGAAATGGGTTAAATTAGATAAGCAGAACACCTAAGCTTACTCTTGTTTATTTCTCTAAGGTTGGAAATTGCAGAAAATTTGGCACTTTACTATTTCAGCCATAGGACATTTTTCATATATTACATGTTTGTTATTACATGATTTTATTAGGCTTACAAGTACCTTATAGAAGTTTATGAATGCTCTAGCTACTTTTACCCTTATAAAATCCTATAATCTAAGTAAAATGGCTGAAAACAGCAAGGATAAAGCGCGTACGTGATCTTGCTGTTGTAAAAGTCTTTCCACATCATATCTCACGTTCTGGTAGGAATGAAAAACATCTGTCCTCTGTCTGCGTCTCTTTTTAGATGTGGAAGCATCTGTAGGGGAAGCCCAGTCAGGCAAGCACTCCTTAAGTATTTTCATGCACAAGGTGTCCTTAAATGTTCTCCATGTGATGATTCTCTTTAGCTCCCTAAAGAGTGTCGCACGCAAGATACTCGACTATGGCAAAGCTCCATATGGTTCTTCACTTTAGCAAAGCCCCAAATGGGCCAGCATCTTCCCAAGATTTCTGTACTTACTCTTTTCTCCACAACATCAAGTGGGCTATTATTGGAACACCATTTCTCACTTGCCAACATGTTCTCACGTTGTTCGCCCCAAAAATGCAAATTAACTCACTGGAGGTTTTACCTCCCCGTTTACATAAAATGTACTTTACATGTCTTTCTTGATTCCTCTCTTCGTCTCCTTCCAACCACCTCACTCTCATACACTCTCCTGGTCAGTCTCATTAGCTAAACCTCCTCTGGGTATTTATTTACAGTTCTTGACAAACTTGACCTATTTACTTTTCTGATGCAGCAGCATTTTTATGAACAATCAAATCAGTCAGTCACATCGTAACGATTTTAACACGTAAAGTGCTTCACTCAAGCAAAACCCTTAGTAGTGGTTCCTTTGTGCTCCCACAGGATTTTCACAAGCAATCTTTCACTATCGTGGAGTGAAAGAAATGGAATTTTACTGTTGTTCTCTAAAGACTTCTACATTCAAGCTGCCCCACTCTTATGAAGCCTTACACATTACTTAACGAATCTCGTTGCGGTCTCTCATCTACCTAGTACTACCTCCCACGTGCTTAATTGATTCTAGCTGATTCCACTCATAATTTCGCTTTGTACTAACTCAGATACCACTCATTATCTTCCGGTATATTACGTGATGCACGTAAAATTGAGTTATAACTTACTGTGTCCTAATAGCAGCATTGAGTCCCTCCGTAATATCTCCTCCCAAGTGCATTAGTGCTCCCACAGCCCGGTAGGCAGGTAACTCTGATGCAGAAAAGAAGTCTTTCCAATATATGCCCCAGTCTTCCATCGTAATGCTGAAAGGGAATTGAAATAGTTAGTCCCAGAAACATGGAAAGTTCAAGTCAAGGTGGGGCAGACACAGTGAGCCGTTGATCTGCGATGCTCATCTCTGTAACTTAGGCCTTTGAGTGTATCAGGTTAATTACTCACAGTTCTAAGATACAAAGCCACTGAATCATCCAGGTTACTAAAATTACTGTACCTCCCCAAGTATTACCACAGGTACTCATTTTACCTAATTCTCGTAAAGGGAGGCTGGGCACTTCCACAAAGCAAATTGTACATTTACAGAAATATCCACTGAGATGTCTTTCCAATAGAATAACTACCAGCAAAGAAAATTAACGGAATCAACTACATGTCTTTTAGGCCAAATGTTTAGTCCTGAAGTGTGTCGAATTGCTGCAGAGTACCATTGTGATATGTATCACAGATAATATAAGCATTTAGCGGCCCGTTTTGGGCCGCTAAACGTTTGCCTCCAAGACGTGCACTGACACCAAACTTGACATGGACCTGCTCTGACATACTACGCATGCCCATGCGAAAATTCAGTTCATTCCAGCCAGCTTTATTTTGTATAGGGTTCCCAATGTCTAGCAAGAAATCGGGCACAAACGTGCCCGTGACTTGCGTGCAGCTGACTGCACGCAGTTGTAATTTAGGCCGTCGTTGTCAGCTCATCGTTGAGCTTTTTTTTTTTTTTTTTTTTTTTTTTTGCCTGGCACTTTGAAATATAAGGGGATCAAATGTGGGCAGAAAAGACACACACAAACGCTAACTCGCACATTATTAAGACTCCACATTGTGTGGAGTTCTTACTGATATTGTTTATATTACAGTATTTCTTTTTTTTTTTGGGGGGAGGGGGATCTAGAAGACAGGCATTTAAAGACCGTTCGATATAGAGACGTAAAATTTTCAAGAGTGATGTATCTTGGTTGCAGGCTTCTTTTGGCACATTTTTTTTCTCTAACACTAGAGCTTTCTGTTTTTTTTTTCTTTTTTTCTAGATTTTTGCCCTCCTGCACAGCAAAAACTACTGAATCGATTGCTTTGCAAATATTCAAGTACGTAGCAGTTAACATATACTAATGCACCTGAGCATTGATATTGAGATTCAACAAATACTTTTTGAGATACTGAGGAAACTGAAAATGGTCACATCATGCCTGAAAGTGCTAAATCTGAAAGTATTTGGCCGATTTTTACCAAATTCGGAAGGAATGTAATGGGTCATAAATGAACATGACTTACATAGTATGAATGGCCTTGACCTTCATCTTAAGGTCACAGGTCGAAATCCGGAAAAAAATGGGTCAAATCAAGAGTCCTTTAATATTAGGCCTACAATGATAAAAGTATTTTTAGAATCCTAAGAGTGTCTCGTTTTTATGATTTCATAACAGTTGTTATGACCAATCAATATATATATATATATATATATATATATATATATATATATATATATATATATATATATATATATATATATTAACGCTTCTTGACGATTTTTGGACTTACCATCACAAAGTTGCTCAAAATGCTAAAAATGCTAAATTTCTGCGCTTAACATGGAAAATTTAACATCAAATTGTATTATCAACTACCCATAATATGATCCTATTCAGTTAGGTGGAAATGTCAAATATGATCTCCAAGGTCATTTGAATGGTAATTTTGACACTTTGTCAAGGTTTCTATCTCTGTGTATAGACAGACGCCTTAATCCCGTAAAGGGTTGCCACAAACAAATCGTCTCCTTGTCGCCCTGTCTCCCGCCATTTCACTGCCCTGCACACAGCTCACACTCCCCTCTCTCATATACCTCTCCACTCCATCCCTCTATCTCATCCTCAGCCTCCTCCTCGTTCTCCCCCCCTTCACCTCACTCACATACACTCTCCTCGCCTGGCTCTCACTCTCCATCCTCTCCATATGGCCAAACCACCTCACTGGGTTTTCCCTAACGCTTCCCATCACATCCACATCCACACCACAATGCTCACTTCTTTATTTGTCAGTCAGTCTCTTCATGTGACTCCACATGCTCCTCTCAAATAATTCATTTCCACTGCTCTCACTCTTGACTTCATTTCCACTGCTCTTACTCTTGACTTCATTTCCACTGCTCTCAGTCTTGACTTCTGTCCCCCCAACAAGGTCCAACCTTCACTCCCAAACGTTTGAGTTGGTATCGCAATACTGCCATGTAGTAACTTCTTCACTTCCATGCTCACTTCCCTGTTTCTTATCAATGCTTTCAATGAACCAGCGACCTTTTTTCCTTGTTGTACTCTTTCAAGCACTTCACCCTCTAAACTTCCATTCTTACTCATCACACTACCCAAGTACTTAAACGCACTCACATTTTCCATTTCCTCGTCATCCAACCTCACTGTACATTCACTGACTTCACTTCTCTAAACCACAATAACTTTACTCTTCCCTACATTCACCTTTAGATTCTTTTCTTACACACTCTCCCAAGCTATCACCAAGCCTTGCAGCTCCCCTTCGTCTTCACTTAACAACACTGTATCATCTGCAAGCAGTACAGGGAGTTTCCAAACACTGCCCTTTCTCATTAGGGCCACTCCTGCATCCACTGTCCTACCTTGTATCTCTTTTAAAACCCCATCCAAATACAGGCTGAACAACCATGGAACCATGAAACACCCCTGTTTCAATCCAACCCTCACACAGAAAAACTCACACTCAGTTCACTATCCACACGCACTGCAGCCTTAGCACCCTCATATATACACATCATGGCATTCAACAACTTCTCATCTACTTTTCCTGTTACACTAAGAAGATGAATGTCTTTATGATTACCACATACTTCTTTTTACCCTTCTCCTCTGTACAGGAGAATAATTACATCTGACTTCCAATCCTCCGGGACAATACTTTCCTCCCAGGCCAATCTGTACATCTTCCACATCCATTCTACTACTATCTCTTCCCCATGCTTCAGCATTTCACCAAACACTCCATCAATTCCTGGGGCTTTCCCCATTGTAACTTTCTTCATTGCTTCCACTACTTCCATCCTACTGATTTCTTCCTCTCTTTGCACATCCCTCCGTCTCCCAGCCACTCCCTCAGCCACTTATACATGCGTTACTGTACATATCTATGTTCAGCAGTTCCTTAACATGTTCTCTTCATCTACTCACTTTTTCTCCCTTCTCCACTAGTAATCTACCATGTTCATCTTTCTCTCCACAACTAACTTCTTTGGCACCCTGTCTAATTCTCTTTAGAGAGTGTCAAGGTTTCGTTGGTAAAAATTACAGTATATATATATTGTATATCACGTAATATTTTATATTACAGGTAAAGAATATTATCATAAAATGCTGTCATATGTTCAGATAATTTATTCAAGTAGAATTTCAACGACTGTTTACCATATCGGATGCACAAGTTTGATTTTTTTTTTTCATTCCAGACTGGGATGTGGCATTATCATCTGGAATGTGGAGTTCTTTTAATTTTGCTTCAGCAGTTTCAGAATTCTAGTTATTATTTAGTTTTCGAGGGATTAAAAAATATTAATTATCCGTAACTTTTTTTTTATTTAATCCTTAAAGCCTGCCTGACGACATTGATCAACAAATAAGAAGTGATTGCGAGCACCCAGCAGATAGACATACCCGTTTTTCTTTTCACGCCACAGTTTGAAGTGACCCCCAATTTTCTTTGTCACCACGGCATCGTGCAGTCATAGTGGAGGTGGGTGTATGGAACTAGCAGTCAACCGTGTGCCAGGGAAGGGTGTTGAATGATTGTTTCTGGTTCAACCTCATCTGATTTGCATATTGCTGCCACCCATTCATGCAAGGAAGGGGCTGAGTGAGTGTCAATGGGAGGAAGTGGATGTACCAGTGCCTGCCTGCCCAGGCTACCCTGTCCTGTGTAGGCAGCCCTACCTAGCCACGACCTCGTGCACTAAAGCAGACGCAGCCTTGCTGCTGCTCCAAAAGTTATCTCTTTTCTTCACCTTTGCATCGCACAATGCACCCACCTTGTCACCTGAGGACACTTGTAGTGGGCAGATGAAGTAGTGGTATTTCGGTCTTCTTTTGATTGTTTTAGGTGGTCTAGTTGCTGAAATATGATGGTCTGAATACAAGCAATTTCTGTAAACATCCCAACGCACAGCGAGCGGTACAGTAGATTCAAAGCTGGACAGTTAGGGTTAAGACTGCCGTCTCATAAGGCCACGCTGCCTGAGTTTTGCCAAACTATTGTCTATGTACAAGTAGCTTTAAGTGTTCCTATTCGTTTTCACTAGTATGTCAAAATTCTTTTGTTATTTTGCTCAAAAAGATATTTTCTCCTTGATTAGATAAATTCTCCTTTCTGATATTTTTCCATGCATTGGGTCGGCAACCAGGTGTATGTTCTGGTAAGCATCTAATACTGTCAATACACTGTGTATGACTGACTATTTTCATTGTGTATTCTCAGACTTTTCCATGATTTACTGGTGTCAGTAATGGAAGACTCCGATGACGATCTTAGTCTTGCACTAGAATGAGACAGAACTGGGAGAATTAATTATATAGTTATGTGGATGCTGTGTGCTCAGAGTAGGATTTGGCTACATATAGAATATAGAGAAATTAAATACAGTACGGTAAGCGTTATTGTTCTGCTTATTTGATTTAACCCAATTCCCATCCTCAGAATTAAGAACAGCTTTTAATTCTCTTTATTTCTTGTAACTCATTTACCATTCTGAGAGAGAGAGAGAGAGAGAGAGAGAGAGAGAGAGAGAGAGAGAGAGAGAGAGAATATAATAATAACTAACTTTTCTTTCGCAGAATGTAAGAGGATATCAGTGTAGAAGAGTTTCAAGAGCAAAAGAAAAAAAAAAGAGGAATTGAAAACCTGAGGCTTAAAAAAAATACGTATTTTTGTGTGTGCTCAAATAGGAAATATAATTATTATATCACTTTATTTACTTTTAACCTTCAAGTGAATGACAGAAATGAACCTCTTGTTGGTATAAATATATAATAATTGATTATTTTTGATTGTTCAACTGTAACCTGCTTTTATAGGAATAATCAATGCAACCTCAAAAAAAAAAAAATATATATGGTAAGCAATTCGTTGCTATCCAGAAAGTATGACAGTAACGTGTTTTTTACAAATATACTAAAAAGCTCCACTTGCCTATGTACAGTGGATCAATCCTTACTTATTGACGGCTTCTACGAGCTCTTCAATTGTCTCTGGTCTGGGTGGCACCTTGTGGAGAGTGAGAGATGCAATAAGGCTGCTGCGATATGCTGTTCCCACCACCACACCAAAGAGCAGCCAGGTGCCAACTAGTGTGTGGTTTGAGTGGCTGGTTGAGAGGCGCCCATAGAGTCCCTGCCCCAGCAGGCAGCCCACCGCCTCCAGCACCACCAACCCAGTGCTCAGCCGACCATGACGTGACCTCCACATTTTGCTGCCTGTAATCTACAAGCCAAAAGATCTGATAAGTACACTATTCATATGATGAAATAAACTTGCGTGTACAGAGCACTGACTTTAAAATTACAAACATCTTTAAATAGTTATTTAATTATTATGCCATAATGACTGACACATCTCTCTCTCTCTCTCTCTCTCTCTCTCTCTCTCTCTATATATATATATATATATATATATATATATATACAATAGGTACCAACAGTACGCGAGTATATGGGCGGCATAGGACGGCACGTACTAGGAATTCGCGTACTCAGAATAAATAAACTTATGGGAAAAATTACATATGGGCGGCACCCCCTTTCATGAGCAACCCTTGAAACTCCTTTCAGACCTAAGTATTGTACTGTACAGGGAAACTATCTAAGACATTACCTAAGATAAAGTAAACCAACAAGATTATGGCTTTACTAAATCACCAGGGATATGGCTTAACTATTCCAACAAGAATTTGCCTGCTCACCTTAACCCAAGAGGACAACAGGCTTGATGGAGGTAAGAAGGGGATCTGAGGCAGGATGAGGCACCTAGTGTGCCTCTCCAGCATCACCCACCACACCACCCAACACACCACCTTCTTCACCACTCTCGTCACCAGCACTTTCGACACTTTCACTACCTAATGCACTCACTTCGCTCATAAACCCTTCAAATCTATTCCTGACACCTCAGACATCGCATCATCCTCTTGAACCTCCTCAGAATATGTCACTTCTGTTGTTGATGGGAGTGATTCCTCATTTTCTTGAAGCCGAAGGTAACAGGTGATGAGGGTTTGCTTCCGTCTGTTTACTTCCTGGTTGTGCTTGTCTGTATAGTAATGGGAGGTTCTGTCCAGTGAAGTCGTCACCACCACTCGCAACTGAGAGCGTTCGATGTCCTTGAATTCTTCCCTGAATTTATCAAGGGCACACAATATTCGGCTGATCTCCATCATGGACAAATCTTCACTCTCCATCACTGGTGTTGCTGGCTTTTCTGCTGGGATCTCCTGCTCTGCGTCAGCCTCGTCCACTCGTTGCACGACTTCCTGGGGTTCCTGCTCCACTGCTGCCAAATGTAAGCCCCCGATCTCCTCCAGCGTAATGACCTGAAACCCAGGCACAGCTTGTGAAGTTGTGAGAGTGGCTGCGTCAGCAGCAGTCAGGGACTGAAAACTGCTTGTACTGGCACACTCTGCAATCCAGACTTTTATGTGGTCAAAAAGGGTAGAAATCAAGTCACTAGTGATGACCACTGTGTGCTGGAATAGTCGGGAATTCAGACTGACGGAGACTGTCTCGCAATTGTGGCCTCTTCGGTTGCATTTATTACTTTTCAAGTGGTCAAATTAAGAGTGGTAGCATGCCAAAATGACGGGGTCAGTCTCCAAACGAGCCAACCCAAGCCCGACCTTTGCAAATTCCCCAAAATGCTCCTGAGTTACACATTAACAAGCCACTAGGTCAACTCCACACCACCAGTTCTCAAGGGTTATACAAACAACAAAGCTCAAGTGGGAGGATATGTGTATTAACAAGACCAAAAATGGGTAAAAATCCTCCCATTCACTAGCCCCAGAGAACAATCCTGAATCAGCTGGCATGCCATTCAACATATGGCCCTAATATCAAATTCCACAAAACTTTGCTCCCCTGTCTCAGGCTCAGTCCAATGTGGCTCTCCATAACTGACCCTTTAAGCTCACAGCTCACTGGTCCGATCCTCTGGTAAACTTGACCTTGACTTCCACACTGAGATCTTGCTGGAACCTTGACTCACCCACTGGGACCTTGACTCCCTCACTGGGACCTCGACTCACTCACTGAGACTGGCCTCCACACTTCGACCCACAAGAAATTAATATATAAAATGAATAACTTCTCCCTAATGCAAGCAATCCCTTCACATGATCAAGAAAGTTTCATAATAAAGAAACATGAGTTACAATACTCGGCATTTCAGTTAGAAACAGAATAACACACGGCACACCAGACCTCCAGACACATAGGTCTGCTCAAAATACTTATTGTAGGGATAACATAGAAGAAAAGTACTATAACAAATAAGCAAGAATAATCCCAACCTAAACATGAAAAATATCACTGAGTCGATATCATTGTGCCTCACAAAGCAACCACGTGAACATTAATTAACTCAACTAACACAGCTCCAATAAGTACTGAATTGCAAAGTCATCCCAGCACATTAATAAACAATTCAGAGTTCCACGGCACCAGATATTTGGACCACAAAAAATCACACACTCATCTAAGGCTCAAACAGAACTCTGCACCTAGCATTCTCGCATTCCAGTTACGCACCAAATAAAAATAAAGTGTAGTACACAAATATACGGGAAGCACCTCACTATCCAGCTCAAGGAATACAAGGGAGGTGAGCGGGAACTCTGGTCTCGGTCAAAGGGGTCACCTCGCGTAATCAAACACTTCCTGAGGAACGACAACACTGAACACCAACCCGAGTCCATTTCTGTATTTTGGTCACAATCATCACTCACGGGGTATCACTATTCACGCTTCAACATATCAAACACCAACATTATCAAATCACTCACAGAACTCCATGGAGGGGGGGAGGATGGTAACAGCACCACCCATCTGCCTTGTTTCACGGTTGGTGAGCGAGTCACACGCCAGTCTTGCGTGGTGGAAAGGGGGGGGAGGCTGACAGCTTACACAATTTAAAATTTTCACTACTATAGACTCATGATAGACTCAATGTGATGCCTTTCCCCTTACAATTGATTAACTGAAAAAAATGACATTCCCTACTTACAATAATTACCTTACTACAATCTCTCTCTATACCCTTACATCGAACACAATAAAAATCATCGTGCCTGATATCTCTTTGCGCCTGTGTACTTTATGTTCGATTACGTGACCACAGGCACATATTCCTACCAGCTCGAATTTTATATTAAAAAGAGACTTAATACTAATAAATTACAATAGAAAAAACTAGGTAACTAAATCTACATTCTGATCATGTTTGCATGGAAACAGCCATACCTCGGCCACGCTCTCTCACTTAACCGAACTTTTGGTTGTAAAATAAACTAGATACAACTCATTATCACTTCCGGGCACTACATGCTTCCCGGTGTGATTTCACACAGGTGCGGTACAAAGAGGCGCCAAGCATGGTTAATTGTTGCAGCAGTTATATCTGCCCAAGAAGACAACAAGAATGTGATGGCATCCTTGAGGTTAAAAGACTGCCAAAAACCATAACAGTCTTATCTGGAGTTGAAGCTGGTGGCTTAGGTGCTATGAGTGGAGTGGGTGAAGTGGGTGAAGCGGCTGGCGAGTCCAAACCATCCTCATCGTCCATGACATCACTTCTAGCTGTGTCCAAGTCAAGAATTGCCTGCAGTTCCTCATAGTTGTCGGTCTTGCTGCGGAGATGATCACAGAGGTGTTGGTGGTATAGCTGCTTTACCGTTGCAATTAACCCCGGGTCTAGCAGTTGGATGAGAGGTTGTCCTGGGTGGCCAAAAACAATCTTGCACTCCTTACTGAGGTCTGCTAGCCAGGTTGGATGACTTGGGACACTGTCGAGGATGAGGAGCACCGTGAAGAGGATGCCAAGTTCCTGGCATTTAGCCTTGTTTGAGGGATGAAGTGCCGCAACAGCTACTCGGAAATGATGATGCTCGTCATCCAGCCATTGGAGTTGCTGTACCAGTACACCCCGCTATCATCCATGCAGCGGAGGTTCTTGTAACATCTGGGGCGTGCTGCAGTATGAACCACAACAGGTCACATCTTGTGTAAGCCTGATAAATTCATGGTGAACATGACTGTTATTCTGCTCTGGTCCATTTTTCTCCCCCGGGCCTGACGCTGCTGCTTATTAACATAGGTAGACTTCCTCTTCAGGAACCGGCATATTCATCCCACAGAGGCTTTGAAGGGTTTCTTGACACCAAGCTTCACAGATGCAGCTTTGTAGAATATCTTGGCCTGGTCCCTGATGTAGCACCCGTTCAGTGGAGCTCCTTCCTTCTCCTTGCTCAGGATATATATTGCCAGGTACCACTCCATGAGAATTATTGCCCGGTTGGTTAGCCTGCTTTTCCCATCCAGTGCCGCTGTCCCACACGTCTTAACAATCTTCTTTATGGCCTCCATGTTTGCCCATATTGTTCACATCATCGACTCCGCCAAGCCGAGTTCCTTCCCAATAGCAGTGTTACCCTCCCCACTCTCTTTCTTCCAAATGACTTTCATCTTCATGGCATGGGTGATGCACTTCTTCCATCTCGAGGACAGGGCAGACATCCTGGCTCACAAAACAGTATCCTCAGAGTAGATGAGAATGTTGCTGGAACAGCGAGTGTACCTTCTGTGTGTGAATGTTTCCTCTGCTAGGCCTCTCTTACCACCCTCCAAGTGGCACGTTTGGGCATCATGTGACAAGTGCGCATCATCGACGTCACAATGTGGGCAGAGCGTAGCAACCATTTTTCACTTCTTGGGGTGGCAATGCTGTGTACTTAGGGTAACCCCGGATTTGGGCCACTCTTTGCTGCCCGACTTGCTTACAATGAGGTCAATTCGCGTACTGTTAAAAAATACACTAAAATTTGAAAATAATAGGTCCTCGCGTACAATGAGGATTGCGTACTCTGAACTAGTGAATTGTGGGTGCCTACTGTATATATATATATATATATATATATATATATATATATATATATATATATATATATATATATATATATATATATATATATATATATATATATATATATATATATATATATATATATATATATATATATATATATATATATATATATATATATATATATATATTCAGAGAAAGCATATCCCTCAGTTTGTCTGTTTGTCATGTATAGAAATCAAGGGATATGCATAAAGAACTCATTAAACTGCTCTAATAGGTGTAACCTACTACGACGAATTTACAAATTTGCATTACAGTTGCTTAACTGCACCCCTGGAAGCCATGATTAAAACTAATTAGATATAATTAAGTCAACATGATGGACCCATGGTAACCATAAATTGTAGATTTTTCTTTTTACATCTGCAACCATGTCATTATCAGCTATAATGAGTTGGATCAGCAGATGGATTGGTGGGGTGGGTACGGTTGGTTGGTGGGTAGAGGGAAACTAAGTTCATGTAAAGAACAGGATCATGGAAAATATATCCCGGAGGAAATGCGCATCAGAAGGAACACAGGTTCATTGGGGAAAATGGGAACCTGGGAGTTTTCTCCCACAGGTGGAGTGGCCATTCAGGGCCCCAGGCACTGACAGTATGCAGGATCATAGGATTTTACGCGGGCATTGCTGGGTACCCCTGCAAGTTATAATTAGAGAAGAAGAAGTACTCAAGAGTCAAACACCAGCATCCCTTATTTGTTCGAAGGGCCATACATTATACTTTGCCCTGTGACCACGATCTGTGTCCTGTGGTCCAAATCCGATCAAAACTGTTGTTTTGATCACACACACACACACACACACACACACACACACACACACACACACACACACACACACACACAAGCGCGCACGCACATACACATTTATTTTTTTTCGCATTTCATCCAATGGTTACATCGATTTTCGAATGTTTTTAGTCCTCGGTCATCGTGGTCATCATGCAGGGTTTTCTTGGGATTCTGCCCATATGGGGATGTCCAGAAATGATAGGGCTGATTTGCTGGCAAAGGCAACTTCGACTCGCCCTCCATCTATTGAGAAATCCTGTCCTTCTCTACATTGGCTGCCTGCATGTGACATTTACCCTTCCATTCCTGCACGGATTTAGCATTGTTTTCAACACTGCTGGGATGCTTTGAGGGCTAACAAAATGAGTGTCTTGCCGGTGGGAGACGACTTTATGCCAGTTGTGAATTGGCTACACCCGGGTCTCTCACAGATTTTTAATGGAGGGGGCGCTTCCCTCTCCTTTCTGCGATAATTGCTTGGTTCCCCTGACTTTGGCAGTTTCTGGTGGAGTGCCCCAGACTTCGAGATTTACTCCGTCAGTACCTCTCTCAGCACGGGGCGGGTGATGGCTTGAACCGTTTTTCGTAGGTGCTTAGGGAAGTGGCCTGTTGTATGGGAGAAGAAACCCTCAACTTTATGGACGCAGCTGGACTGCCTCATAAGATTTAGTATTCCATAATCTTTTCCTGTTTTCAGTTTATACTGTTACGTTTTGGTGTTTTTAATTATTTTAGGATGTTTTTGTGTACTTTTATTGCCTTTCATTTTACTTATGTATTAGATTATTCCCTGCTTTTATATTTTGTTGTCGTCTTTTGCCATGTCCAGTGACGTAGACCCTGGATGTTGTGCATTCAGTTTTTATTTCGGGTATTCAATCATTCAATCTTGCATTTTGGTGGATGTTACTAGTTCTGAAAGTCTTCGAAAATTTCAGTTTGCACATTCTTGCAGCTATGTAGTGGTAAGGTTTGATTAACTACGTTACTGAACTTGAAGGAGGTTATGTACTGAACCCTGTTTGTTTGCTTGTTTGTTTGTCCACAACATACCTCAAAAGGTTGCTTGATGAACTGCAATGAAATTTTATGGATATGTGGGTCATGGACTAAGGAAGAGTTCAGTTAGTTTCTGTGGTGATCTAAATTAGAGTCCTGGTTCATGATTGTTTTTTGTTTGTATATTTGCCTGATTTTCACATTATATCTAAAAAAATTATCGATGAATTTCAATGAAATTTTGTGTATATGTGAGTCATAGGCCAAGGAAGAGTAAAATAAATTTTGGTGGTGATGTGAGTTGTCTGGTGTAGGTGCTGGCGGAGGTATGTGGCCTGTGAGTGAGTTTATTTTGTTTTATTTAATTTTGTTAAAATAATTCCCTTTCTCCATTATTCTTTTCTTTTCTATGCGGGGTTGATTGTAAATCTTGATTACTTAAAGGTAATTGTTCTTTGTGAGATGATGATGATGATGATGATGGTGGGGGTAGTGGTGACGAGAAAAAAAAAATTATGATGATAATAGTAATGATGATAATAGAAATAATAATAATAATAATGAAAGAAAAGCATTTGGAAAACGAATGCTAATCACCCGCCAGAATAAGCTGTTGGCCAAGTTAAAGATTTGGGCAATTTCTTGATACCTTGATGTCAGTTGGCTTTCTAGTGTATTGTTATTTATGGACACACACACACACACACACACACACACACACACACACACACACACACACACACACACACACACACACACACACACACAGGATGGCAAAAACATTATCGCTTCGCATTATAAAGGCGGGCAATAATATTACAAATATTTACTGGTGAACTTTTCATGGTGTACATGGTGTTGGAGAGCAGAGTGACCATTACCCATAACATACTGACCTTACACCACTGTCCAGAAAAAGGTGTTATGGGTCCGATAGTCACCAAATACTGGAACATCTCAGTTATGGAAACATCCATCGAGGGTACTGTACTCTTAATTTATTGAATAATATGTGGTTCAGGTTTAAGAAGGTGACAGTGGCTGTGATTGTAGCGTATGCTCCCTGATGAGAGGCGTGAGAGAGAGAGAGAGAAAGACAAGTTTTGGGATGAGCTGGATGAAGCAGTGGGAGAAATGCCCAGGAACTATAAAGTGATCGTAATGGGCGATATGAATGGAAGAATAGGCACCAGTCCTGAGGAAGACATAATGGCTTGTAAAGGAGTGGCAGGAGAAAATGATAACAGGAAGCAACTGAAGGATATGTGTCAGGAAAGGATATTGTGCATTTGTAACTCGTACTTCCAACACAAAGATGCACATATATATATATATACATGGTATAGAGGGAACGGGGATCGTGGTGAAAGGAGCCTGATTGATTATGTGCTCGTAGAAAGGTCGATGCTGGGAATGGTTGCTGATATGAGGGCCGTGAGAGGACGATGGGGAGGTCTGTTAGATCATATGATTGTGGTATACATGATCAAGCTGAGAGAAGTGAGGTGGAACAGGAGAATGAGGAGTAGTCACGGAAAAAGACCGAAAGTCGAGAAGCTGAGAGTCAAAGAAATGGCAGAAAAATGCAGGACCAAAGTAGGGGAGGAGTTACAATCAGTGAATTAAAATGAAATGGATCTGGGCAGCCTGTGGAATGCATATAGGGATTGCTTAGTTAGGAATGATAAGGCGTAGTGTGGTGTGGTAAGAGTAACAACAAAGAAGAAAGGTATGGCATGGTGGGATGAAGAGGTTAAGAGAGCGGTGGAGGAAAAGAGGAAGAAGTGGCTAGATGGGTTGCAAAACAGGGGTTCAATTGAAATAAGAACTGAATATACTCGTATTGAGAGTAAGAAGCGCCTAAAGAGACTAGTGAAGAGGAAAAAGGGGGAGGTAAATGATAATCAAGGAAGAAAAAAGAATCCAAATTACTCTGAAAATAAGAAGTTATACTGGAAAGAAGTGCGGAAATGTAGAAGTGACTGTACATCTATCTATATACCTAGGCTGATTCCCCGAAGGAAAGGAAGGTAGCCGAGACAGGACGACACACTTCCAATTTACTCATCCATTCCAACGCATTCATTCGCATCTTAGCCCCAAAGAGGAGAAAAAACAGATCCTCACGCACCACACCGTACGAGGGTCAACTGCGCAGTGGAATCAGTGTCATCCACAGCAGGGCCTGACAGCAGAACTGGTTTACCCCTGCCACATCATAATGAACCCATCCCCGCAGTGAAGTGACAGCGGAAAGAAATGTGAAAGTGTGAAGGGTGAACCGTAAGTGGTAGATTATTAACGCATGGGGATGAAGTTAGAACCAGATGGAAAGAATATTTTGTAAGCCTGATGAATGGGAATAGAGAGAGCAGAGCCACTGTAAACATGATTGGTTTGGGGAATGTGCAGAGAAAGAATGCAATGATAGGAAACGTGACACTCGCACAGGTGAGGAACGCTGTGAAACGGCTGAAAATGGGAAAGCAGCTGGGGCTGATGAGGTGTAGACTATGCAGAGCTGATGTGTAGGCTATGCGGAGATGATTAAGTGTAATGGAAAGAGCGGAATGAAATGCTTGTTGGAGATATGTAAGAAGGCATGGGTGAGTGAAACTGTGCCAGCAGAGTGGAAAAAAGCTGTGACTGTACCCGTGTACAAAAATAATGATAAACGAAGTGAGTGCAAAAATTATCTCGGCATAAGTTTATTGAGTGTGGTAGGGAAGGTATATGGAAAAATTATTATAGCGAAAGTAACAGAGATAGCAAAAGTCCTGGTGAGTGATGAACAGGGTGGCTTTAAGAGTGGCAGAGGATTGGATCAAATATCTGCAGTGAGACAGATAATGGAGAATGTTTGTGAGAAGGACTATGAGGTGTTTATGGCATTCATGGATCTGGAAAAAGTATACTACAACGTAGACAGTGAAGGATTGTGGAAGGTTTTGCGCATGTACGGTATAGATCTTAAGCTGCTACCTGCCGTTAAGAGTTATTATGATGGTCGTGAAGCATGTGTCAGGATAAATTGGCATCTAAGTGAATGGTTCACAATCAGTGTGGGTGTGCTGACAAGGTTGTGCGATGTCTCCATAGTTGCTCAGTATATATTTGGATGGGGTGATGAGAGAAGTAAAAACACGTGTAATGGAGAGAGGGATGGTGTTGGTAAAGAATGTTGATGGATGGAATATCTCAAATTTGTTGTATGCTGATGATACACTACTGCTTGCAAAGACTGGACAAGAACTTGATCGACCAGTGCAGAGTTTTGCTGATGTGTGTGTGTTGTGCCTTGAGAGTAAATGCAGAAGTGAGTAAAGTGGCAGTTACTGAGAGAGAAGGTGACTTCCAGTGTGAATTAACAGTGCACTGAGAGAGACTGGAATTGGTGAGAGAGCTCAAATACCTTGGTATAATGAGAGAAAAGAGAGGAAAATGTTGAAAAGAAATGGAAAGTAGAGTGACACAGGAAAGGAAAGTAGCTGGTGCAACGAAGGCCTTGATAAGAAACAGAGGCTTGAATGTTGCAGCTGCACGAGACTTACATGAAGGAGTGCTAGTTCCAACTTTAACATATGGATATGAGACTGGTGTGGCATGAAAATGAAAAGTCAAGAGTGAGAGCAGTGGAGACGGGACTGCTGAGGGATGTATGTTGTAGTGCCCGGAAGTGATAATGAGTTGTATCTAGTTCATTTTATATGACCAAAAGTTCGGTTAAGTGAGAGAGTGTGGCCGGGCATGGCTGTTACCATGTGGACGTGACCAGAACATATATTAAGTTACCTGGTTGCTAAGCCATTTTTTTTTCCTACTGTAATTTACTAGTATAAAGTCTCTTTATAATATAAAACTCGAGTGAGATGGGAACATGTGCCTTTGGTCACGTGATCCAGCATAATGTATGCGTGCGCAAAGTGATGTAAAGCACTATAATTTTTATGTTTTTTCGATGTAAGGGTATAATGAGAGAGAGGTTGCTAAGTAATTATTGTAACTAGAGAATGTTATTTTTTTTAAGTAATCGATTGTAAGGGGAAAGACATCACACTGAGTCTATCTCGAGTCTGTAATAATTAAAATCTTAAATTACGTACGCCGTCATCCCACCCCCCCTTTGCATCACGCAGTGTTGGCGTGTCTCACTCACCGGCCGTGATAGGTGACGGATGGTCAGTACTGTCGTCATCCTCCTCCCCCCCCTGCAAGGAATTCTGTAAGTAATTTGATATTAATGATGTTTGATATGTCGAGGCGCGAATAGTGATATCCCACGAGTGATAATAGTGACGAAATTAAGAAACAGACTCGGGTAGAATCGTGTTGTCGTTCCTCAGGAAGTGTAACGGTGACACCATTAGCCTTTGGAGAAGCGAGTCCTGTGTTCCCGCTCACCTCCCCTACATTTTTGAGCTGGATAATGAGGTATTTCCCATATATTTGTACTGTACTGTATAGTATTATTATTTAGTAACTGGAATACGAGAATGCTAGCTAGTTCTGTCTGAGCCTCAGATTAATGTGTGATTTTTGTAGGCCAAGTATTAGGTGCCCGGAGACTGTGAATTATGTATTATTGTGTTGAAATGACTTTACAATTCAGTACTTATTAGAGCTATGTTGTGAGTTAATGTTCACGTAGTTACTTTGTGAGGCTCAATGATATTGATGCAGTGATGATTTTCATGGTTAAAGTTACAGTTATTCATGCTTACTGTATTTGTTATAGTACTTTCTCTTCCATGTTATCCCTACAATAAGTATTTTGAGCAGACCTATGTGTCTGTAGTGCCATGTGTTATTCTGTTATTACTTGAGATGCCGAGTGTTGTAACCCATGTTTATTCCTGATCATGTGAAGGAATTACTTGCATTGAAGAGAATAGTTATTCATTATTCATATTAACCCAACCCATCCTGACCACTTTTCCACCACTGACTCTCCTCAATCCCGACCATTTTTGGAAATTTTTTTTTTTGGCTCAAACCTCCGTTTTTGGTGAGAAACATCGAAAATTCATAGAGAAATCGCTCACCTGAGGTTTAAAATACTCTATACAGGTAGGAGTACCTCCTTACCTTACAGGGTTTTCTAACAGGCTGGCACCAAAGAAAACGAGTGCTAGGGGAGGATAACTATTTCACACCACTCATAAACGGTATTTATTTATTCACTTGGTACGAATTTATATGTAGTACAAGAGTAGATTGGTTTTCAAGCAGTAATATAGGCATTATAAGCATTGTTTCACTCACCAACTCATCACATACCTGACCTTTTTTTGCCACATTACCTGATCATCATTTCTGACTGTTTCTTCCTCTAATGCTATGTAAAGTTTGTCCTCCACATTGTCATTGATTGGGGAATCACTCTGGACCTGAATTTTGTACCGTGGCATGACATGGCTTCACTGGCCAGGTCACTGATAACAGATGAATTGCTGAGACAATGGCGTGCAGGAGGGGGGGGGAGGTCATGCTGGGTTAAGGCATTGTCCCTGACTGGTATCTTGTAGAGGAAGGTGTCACGTGCATACATACCAAAAATCACTCGCGAAAATTGAAAATTGTGGAAATTAGGGAGGTCCAAGTACCAGTGAGTGAGTCCAAGTCCAGGCGTGGAGATCAAGGTCCCAGTGCGTGACTCAAGGTCCCAGTGTGGAAGTTAAGGTTGGGAGTAGAAGAGGACTGGACCAGTGAAATTTGTGCTCAGAGGGACGATTATGAAGAAACACATTGGACTGGGACAGAGGAGCTAAGTTTTTGTGGATTTGATATTAGGACCATATAGATATATATTTTTCAAACAATGTGCCAACTGATTCATGTTTAATCTGTAAAGCAAGTAGCTGGGGAAGATCTCTACTTTTTGATCTTGTTAATACACATTTCCTCCCACTCAAACTTTATTGTTTGTATCACCCTTGAGAACTGGTGGTATAGAGCTTACCTAGTAGTTTATTAATGTGCAACTTAGAAGCATTCTGGGAAACTGCGAAGGTTGGGCTTGGGTTGGCCTAGTTGGAGACTGGCCCTGTCATTTTGACATGCTACCACTCTTAACTTGGCCACTTGAAATGTAATAAATGCAACCGAAGAGGCCGCTAATGGGAGAGCGTCACCATCAATCTGAGTTCCTGACCGTTCCAGCACACATTGGTCATCAATAGTGACTTGTTTTTTCCCCCTTTTGACCATGTAAAAGTCTGGATCGCAGAGGTACAATGTGGAGTACAGAGAGTGGATAGGATACGAAATAATGTGATTCGTGAAAGATGTGGAGTTAGGAAGTCTGTGGACACCAGAATAGAAGAGAGTGTACTGAGATGATATGGTCATGTGGAGAGGATGGATAACAATAGTGTGGTGAAAAAGGTATATCTAAACGAATCTGAAGGAGTGCGGAGGCGAGGTAGGCCAAGGAGATGATGGAGGGATATGGTGGATGGGTGTGTGAGGAAGAGAGATTTGGAAGTCGGTGAGGTTAGGGGACTGACAAGAGATCGAGCTGGGTGGATGAATATTGTGAGGATAAGAGCATGAACAGGGATTTAGCACCCCTTTTTAACGTGACAGCATCCGGATTGACTCGTGTATGTGAAGCTGCAGAATGTGATGAATCTTTTTGGCATATCAGATAAAGCCAGGATTCCTGGGACTTGAATGGTGAGTGACTGGAAGTGTGGACCATTAAATTTGGCAAATCTGGGCTGTCTTGACGTTGCTACTTCTCATCCAGCCCCAGGGTGGGAAATATCCGGATGATGATGGTGATGATTTATTTTACTAAGGCGGGTGGGGCATACTGTACACGCTGATCACGATCAAATGGCATGTAGTATGGTAATTTGTGTATAAGAATATGTATGGAAGTATGTGGAAGCAATGAAATACGATTTTTTGCAGATGAAGGCAACCTCAGTGTGGAAGATATATGTAGCTGTTTAAGTCACCGTCCACTGGAAATATTTGGAAATGTTTGTGGCGGAGGTGAAACTAATCCTGTGCTTAGCAAAAAGTAAAGAACAAGCCTTGTGCATACCTTAACAAGCAGAAAACAGACGACCTGAGTAGAGCCCAAGACCACAACCTCCATCTGGCTGCTTAGAGGATAATAGTAATATAGACGCCTAATTCCTGTACAACTAAAAACAGCTATAATGCCATATGCACACGGTGGTTCTTCCTTACCTTAACGAGTAAGATGCAGACTACTAATGCAGAGGCCACAACAGATATCCATACAAGACCACTGAGGGGGTAGTAGAAGCTCAGCCAGTTGGGAGTTATGTCTTGAGTGGCCATTGCAAAATGTATGCCAGTGTGTTCAATGATAATTGTATAGTCCCATCTGGAATAAAAAATATGATAACTTAAAATTTCTGAGCATTGGGACATTAGAGTCCTTGCTATTAATGTCTAATACAGGCTAATTAAGCCACATGTTTAAATATGTCAAACATTTTGATGGCCTCTTTCCGTTCTTGTACTAAATACACCTAGCTGACATTATTCACCATAATAAAATATAATAGTTAAAACTCTTTGCTTCTCAAAAGTACCAATTTTTCCGAAATCATTATAAATCGAAACAGGTTTGCATTTTCACAATTATAAAAAAAATAAATGCATTATTCATATTTAATAAAGCATCCTATGCAGAAGCGGTAATAACTTAGAGACAACGAGAGGGTTCCGAATTTGCAGAGGTTAAGTATTGCAACAGTTGGGCTCTCTTAACTCGCCATGTGGCGGCTATTTTTAGCCCTATGGGTTGCCCCAGTGCCGGCCATTTTTCGACTTTTTTTTTTTTTTTGGCTAAAATGATAGATTTTGATGTGGAAACAATGAATTTCGTCATTCAAATGCTCACCGAGGCTCGGAAATAGGTTTTATTGAGTCCCACAGACTCGTATACAGGTATAGCTGCCCTCTCACGCTCACCACGTACGTGAGAGAAAGCCGTTTTCTATGTAAGGTATACTTAGGTATTTATGCTGGGAAGGTATGGAAATGTTCAGTACACTTTTCTGATTGTTTTTTACTTCAGCATCTATCACAATTTGCTTGGCTTTCTCACTGTGAATGCATTATCTTACACTTACTTGAAGATAGCAAAGCTGGGAATAGCGCCACTATTAGTAGTGGCACTACATAGCGGCGCTACTATTTTAATAGCGATGGTTGTAACGCCATTACTTTTTTTTAGCCAGTAGCGGAACTGAGAGAACCGCTACTTTTTGGCTGTACTCACGTGTTACCGCGCTCCTCGCTTCTCACACGACGAATACAGGTCTGGAGTCGGTGAGTACATACAGATATGCCGACGGTTTGGTTGTATTTATTGACGAAAAATAATACTTTCATCAATTCTATCAATGATGTTTGTTCTACGTTACATAAGTAGTTTATTAACTATTATTTATTAGTAATGTGCAATAATTAGACAGGAATTTGCTAGTTAATTATCGATCATTTAAATTAAGTAAAGATAAATAAGGATGTCAGCTAGATGTAGGCAACACACACACACACACACACACACACCTAACTATCTATGTCTCTGACTCTCGCTCTCTCCCTCACTCTCGCTTTCACACTATTTTTTACTGCGTTACTATTTCGTAACAATATGTAACTTTCAGCTTAAAGTATTGGAAAAAAAAAATTGCTATTGTGTACATAGCCTTTAAAAGAAAGCTCTAGTTCATTTTTACTTTCGTTTTGGTACATATCTTAAATAGGTATCATTGAAAACATAATAAAAAAATATAATATTTATCAATAGTAGGCCACATTTTTATGCCTTTTATTTACGTACGTTACTTTCAGTAGGTATACGGGGTAACATTGAAAAGATCATTTGTTACATTATACAGTAAATACCTTTTTCCTCTACCTTCGGCTCGAAGCTTCATTAAAGTGACACCAACATGTATATGATTGTTTTTTTTTCAATATAAATATACGCTGACATTAATGATACAAAACATAACCACTCAGACTAACTAATATTGTCAAAACAGTATATAGTGTATTGCTACATCACAGATTTTTGTTACCCTTTCCTTCGTGTACCATTTTCTTATCCAAAGTAGCGTGAGCGGGAGCGGCGCTACATTTCGTATCAAGTAGCGAAATCAGTAACACCACTACTCTTTCGAGCTAGTAATGGGAATGGGAGCGCCGCTACATTTTATTAGTAGCATTATCTTTGGAAGATAGGTACAACCTGACTTCATTATGCACAGTCCTGGCACTTACAAGAAGGTATTTACAACTTGACTTCATTATGTAGTCCTTACACTTACAAGAAAATATTTACAACTTATATTTACGTGAAAATATTTACAAAATGCCTTCACTATGTTCAGCACTGGGTGAGGCACACAGGCAGAGTGAGCAGAGCGAGCGTGAGGAGGGGAGCGAGTGAGTGTATGGCCTTGACAGCCTGAGGGATGGTAGAGGAACAGTTACCATACATGCCAGCCAATTTTTGCCCGCGAATCTTGAAAAATGCGGTGGCACTGGCACTGGCCACGGAATTATGTCAGACCTTTTTAAAATGGCACTAGCACGTGGCGGGTTAACCTCAGCCTTGGGGAATGTATGCTGGGCTGGGGCAGGGAGTGCTACAGGGAATGTGTAAATATATTTTTAGTTTTCATGCCACTGTTTGAAACGGGATGGGCTTAGTCTGGCAGGAGAGATTGCCCCATTCTTCCTATTAACCTTTCATATATGGCCACCCATTTCAGTTTCTCAAGTTTGCCTATAGTATTCTGAGAGACAATGTGTATAGCGTCGGATCTTGCTACTTTGTTAATTCTGTTTTCAGTATAATGTGAATGGTGTTCTGATGAAGACATGCGAAAGAGGTGAAGTATTATTCATTGACACTGATGATAATACTGGTAGTATTTTTGTCATTTTCAGGGTAGGATTTTAAGATCAGAATGAAACCAATGCTCTATGTTGACACGAAGCATAATTAATGAAAAATACTTATTCACACATTTCACTTACGACCTGAAGCTTGTAGTGTTGTTATTTTGATGTTAAGATGATTATTACACTATTATTAAACATTCATACTGGATATTTCTCTATTTTTACTCTAGAATTGACTGCTGTCGTTCTAGCTCATAACATATTTTAAACAAAGAGGCTGCTTTTACGATTCATAGTGACTTTCAAAGCCCTTTTGGCCCTTGAGAATTATTAATCCAGCTCATCTCCTAGACTTTGCCCTTCTCGAGTGGCTTTTCCGGATTCGGTGATGAGGTAAAATTGTCCAGCTTCATTAAGACCAGCACATGTATCTGTAGTGGGGAATGATAGGGCCGAAACATTTGCTAAAGCCACATCTACTCCAAGGCCCCCTGCCAGCCACTCACTTCCTTACATCATCCTTGAAGTCAGTGATTCGTACTTGTTGGCAAAGACAGTAGGATACCGTTGTTAGTAATACAGGTGATTTCTCAGAGTATGGTTGTGCCGAGGGTTTTCCTTTCGATTACTCGGCGACTAAAGGTGTCTGCTGCCCAGCTTTGCACTGGACACCCACTGCTTACTCACGATTTCCTAATGTGTAGTGGGACTCAGTCGTATTGTGATGACTGACTGGTTCCCCTTACTGTCCCTCACTTGATGATCGAGTGAGCTAGTTTGGGGGAACCTGCATCAGATGTTTCTACGTAGACATAGGTGAGCAGATGGTGCTTATTGTCTGTCTGCAATACTTTGAGGAATGACTTAATTCAATTATCAATATTAACACATTTTCCTTTGACTGCCAATCACACTAATCATAATGGGAAGTGCTAAAACTGTCATAAGTATGAGGAATATGCCTGTACAAGGTAGAAATATGCATTTTCACAATTAATGTCAAGTTTTATATCACTTCATGAGGCAAATGGTGGCATTTGAAAGATTCGGTGGGGAGGGGGGAAAGGAGACAGAGCTGGACTTCAGCTAGAACTATATGACTCAAGATCGTATAATAGGTGCACCATGCTCGGTTGTATTTAGGGAACAGAGAATTCCAATCGTCCTTTGTCCAAATTATTTAAATGGATACTGATGAGCTGCCATTGGATCTTCGACAAAGTTATCACATTTTTATGTTAAGATTTTATGAGACATAACCCAGGGTTGCTTAGCCATTTGCTTGGAGGGTTTAATTACTGATGAAGAATTTGCATGTTGATGCCATCTTATTTGGTCCTATGATTCTTCTTGTAGCTGCTCCGTTAATTTTCCTGTCCATCATTGTATGTGAATACGTCACAGGGATTAAGTATCCCCCTCCAAGTTATGTACTTGGAACATTCTGTTTCCTGTTGTGATCGATAGTGTTTTCATGTTCATCTGATGATGTGTAAGGAGTGGGTATAATCTTATTTCTTTGTGTTTGGATCGTAGCCTTTTTCTCTATCTATCTATAGCCCGACCCCCTAATCCCGCAAAGGGTGGCCGGAGACAAAACGCCTCCAAGTCGCTCTGTCACCCACCATTTGACTACCCTCCCCCCAACTCACTCCCCCCTCCCTCATATACCTCTCAACTCCATCCCTCCACCTCATCCCCGGTCTACCCCTCCCTCTCCCTCCCTCCACCTCACGTACATACACCCTCGTAGTCAGTCGTTCATTCTCCATTCTCTCCACATGCCCAAACCACCTCAGTGTATTTCTCCTAATCTTCACAACCACATCCACAACCACCCCACAACGTTCCTTCACTTCTTCATTCGTCAACCTGTCCCTCCATGTCATTCCACATGCTCCTCTCATGTAACTCATTTCCACTGCTCTCACTCTTGACTTGTTCTCCTCTTGCAAGGTCCACGCCTCGCTTCCATAGGTCAGGGTAGGGATCACAAGACTATCATGCAGTGACTTCTTAACTTCCATACTCACCTCCCTATTTCTCATCACTGCTTTCAGTGAACCAACAACCTTCCTTCCCTGCTGTACCCTTTCATGCACTTCATCCCCCAAAGTTCCATCCTTACTCATCACACTACCCAAGTATTTGAATGCACTCACATTCTCCATATCCTCACCATACAACCTCACTGTACATTCTGTGACTTCATTCCTCTCAAACACCATAACTTTACTTTTGTTTACATTAACTTTCAGCTTCCTCCTCCTACACACTGTCCCAAATGCATTCACCAAACCTTGCAACTCCCATTCATCTTCACTCAACAATACTGTATCATTAGCAAACAGCAACACCGGAATCTTCCAAATCTCACCCTCATTCATTAGAGCCACCCCCACATCCACTGCCCTACCTTGCACCTCCTTTCCAACCCCAACCATGTATATATAACAGCCATGGAGACATCACACAACCCTGTTTCAGTCCTACATTGAGATCAAAGAACTCACTCAGCACACCAACCATTCGCACCGTAGCCCTAGCTCCTTCATACATACTCTTCACAGCACTCAATTTCCCCTCCACTCCATATCTTCTTAATACCTTCCACATACCTTGTCTATCTATTCTGTCATAAGCTTTCTCCAAGTCCATGAAGGCAGCATACACTTCCTTTCCCTTCTTTAGATACTTCTCCACTAAACATCTTAGAACAAATATCTGATCTACACGCTCTTTTCCCTTCCTAAATTCCCCTTGTTCTTCTCCAACTAGCTCCTCTGTCATATGCCTAACCCTATCAATGAGTATTCTACCATATATTTTACCAGTCACACTAAGAAGGCAAATACCCCTATGGTTACCACATACTTCTCTCTCCCCTTTTCCTTTGTATAAAGGAACAATTATACCTGATTTCCAGTCCTCTGGAACCCTTCCCTCTTCCCTATTCCTTTTTATGCATATTCTGTTTTTATAGCGTCAGTATCGGTAACTTACATGTCCTTTGACATTTTCTTACGCCCCCTCTTATGATTAATATGACTTGTATTAATTACTGTAGTTTTCTTCCAGTGCTGAATTATTTTGGTTGGCATACTCCTTTGGTAAATCTACTTTTCAGCATGCCTAATTTCTCCTTGGACACTATGGTCACTGAATGGAATTGTTTTTGTGCTCCTGCCCACACTGGCGTGTCAAATAGTTAAGTGAGTTGATTGTCAGATAAGTTTTTTTTTTTTTTTTTTATTTACGTGTCCGACTCTGGGCAAAGGCTTCAGGGCCTATTTCTTGGGGGCAGTGACCTATCCCAAGGCCCAGTAGTCCTCCTACACCTCCACATGTCACCACTTCGGCGCTAACACCCACCATCCATATTGAATACATGCTAGGGCTGTCTCATACAGGATTGGTGTATTGGTATTAGCGGGGGTATTTTTACGACATGTCGGCGGGTCATCTGGCAGATCAGGAAAGTCTGCTTTTAGGAAATTCAAATCCTTAAACTGTTCCCTGCCCCAGCCGGGATTCGATCCTGGGTCCATTAGGACTACAGGCCGCCTCTCTAACGATTCGGCCACCGCCTCCCCCGTTGTTCCTGGTTCTACGTCTACCTATTGCTACTTTAGGATCTTCATCAGTGATGAATGTGTCAATAGGGTGCCGTGGACTGTTATAAGCTTCCCAGTATCCATAGGTACTAGGTGATTTCGAGATATCTTTGGTTGTCTAGACAGTAGGCGATAAAAATGGCCTATCACTACGTAGGCCACGCTTAAATCATATTTGGCTTTTTCATTTAGAACAGGGAACTTATTTCCTTACAGTGTAGTTTGTTAGGCCTTCTTAACTGTGACTCAAGTTTTGGTCGAGTATCAGGCCCGTGGATCTTGACTGTCGCATTTTTTTTTTTTTTTTTTTCGGTTACGAAGTGGATTTTACTGCATTTCGTCTGTACTCGAAGGGAGAGGGAGGAGGGCTGTAGGGCAGTAGGGAATGCCTCATGGTTTATGGATGGGTAGGTTTCCTTCACAGCCTTGAATAGCCTTTGCTGTTTTTGTTTCAAACTATGGTCTCATATTTATGGATTTCGATGGCTGCTATATATGTATTAATTTCTTTATTTTATTATTATTATTTTTAGACTGAATGGAGGAAGGAAAAACAAAGGAAATAAAAAAAAAAGTCCATGCGCCTAAAGGTATCCTCCATTCATAAAATATTGCTCTGGTTACCGAGTGTCTCTATACCTGTCGATGAATAAAAAAAAAAATCAAAAGTTTTGACCCAATTTACCTGAACGTGGAGGAAAGGCTGGGGACAAACCAAAGGGTGAAACCAATTGTTATGAAGAGCAGTACATTAAAAGTCAGGGTCACAAGACTGGGACAGTGTTTGAACAAGGCCAACTAGAACAGTTTTTATCAGATTTAGAACATGCTTGGTCGAATGGTTTATGGTAGGCCGAGAACGAAGGGAGTGAACATAGACAACAATCGTCAGACGTTAAGGTCACGGGGCAAATAACGGCTTAATGAAGGGGAGTCATTTTTTTTTTTTTTAATGGCCATTTTCGGCCATTTTCTGAAAACAGCCTCAGGGGTTTGGCATTAAGAGGTTTGGTTCTTCTGTCTGTGCTTCTTATAAGGAGTAGTGTAGTAATAATGTATGTTATTGTTCCACATCCTTGAGGAAGTGGAACATTGGAATGGGTCCCGTCCATCAGTCCGTGTGTGTGTGTGTGTGTGTGTGTGTGTGTGTGTGTGTGTGTGTGTGTGTGTGTGTGTGTGTGTGTGTGTGTGCGCGCGAGAGAGAGAGAGAGATCGTAACTTTGTATCTCTAAAACCGTTTGCAGCATCCTTTTCATTCTATAATGCTTATTGGACAACTCCTGAGCATGATGCCCAATTTTTTATTCTTTTTAATCCAAGATAGTTGCCACATGACTATTTTTTTGTTTTAATTGTTATATATCTATGTAACTTGTGGAGCTAGAGTTTTGGAGTGTATTACTTACCTAAAGGAAAGTAGGGTCAAGGACTTTAAACACTGTATTACATTTTTTCTTCTGTGACCTTTCCTTTAAGGTCAAATAGCCAGGTCAAACATCATGTCAGACTTTAATGCTGCATATCTTCTTTTTAATAGGGTCTACTGTAGAGTTTTGGAATATATTACACACATATATGATAGTGGGGTCAAGGATTACAAACGCCGTATTACATCTCACCTGCTACATTTCTTTCAAGGTCAAATAGTCAGGTCAGAGGTGATAGCAGAGTAAATGCGCCATACATTCTTTAAAATTGGAGCTAGAGGTTTGAAATATATATTACCTACTTATAGGCAATTGGATTCAGGGAATCCAAACATAGTATTGTCTTTCACCTGCAACCTTCTCTTGAACGTTAAACAAAACTTGATTCATGAAGGTCCCACTTCCACCCCTTTAAATTACCTGCACAGAATGACCATATAATTGTGAAATAAGAAACTTGGACTCGAAGACAGAACCCATTCAATATGTCAAGAGTATTACACAAAAGAGTAGAAATTAGTAGATATTAAATACAAACTCAGATTGTACTTAAAAAGTTATTTGAATTAAAAATGTGAAGAAAGTGAACAACACAAAAATGCAAAAAGTTGTAACTGAGTAAATGTAGTTGTGGCCCCACCCCACCAACACCTGTGATGTCCAGCCATATACTTGCCACCTCCTTTCATTTACTTATTTTATAAATATACAGTAGGTGTGTAATGAATAGAACCATTTCATGCATATTGACACCATGAAGATAAACTGTTCACTTAAAATGTAAGTGCATTGGCATGGCCATGTAAAAAAAAAAAAAAAAAAAAAAAGGCGAATTGCTTTAAGCTATATGTGAGAAACATGTATATTTTATAATATTTGTGTATTTAATGAAAAAGTAGCACTAGGGGAGCAAAGTTAATCAAGGAAATCGAATGCATTTAGATAATATAAAATAACACTGTTTACGGGGTGCAAGTGGAACCTGCTTCAATCAAATCTTTTTAGGGTATGTCTTGGGAGAATTTGGTTCTTGCATCACCAGCAACTATGAAAAATTTTGTTAATATTTTAGTGGAATTTTCAATTGAGTAAATAATATTCCTAACTTGATTTTAACAGGTGTCTCGAATTTCAAGTTCACAAGGCAATGTCAGATGTTTAGCCCAGCCGAGAGCTGGTGGGCACGGATGTTGGATTCCCTGAGTGTTCCTGGCGAGTTTCTGTTAAAACATTATATTTACATTAATGGCTTCAGAAGCATATGGCTTTCAGTGTTGGTCGCTCAGAAGTGTTTTAATAATAATCTTGCATTTGTAATTGTGAGAGAGAGAGAGAGAGAGAGAGAGAGAGAGAGAGAGAGAGAGAGAGAGAGAGAGAGAGATCTTTAAGGCTACTGTGAACAACTAACCTCTCAAGTCTGTTTGGGAGAACCGAGTAAACCAAGGGCAAAATTAAAGTTTTACGATTCATCAGCAAGTCCTCCACCTGCAAAGCATCCAAAATATAAAATCATATATTTACAATTATAAACTGTTTATACACAATTTTTTCCATCGTGATTTGTGACTTCGTTAATAATGCAATGTGACTCCATAACAAAATGAGTGAAATGTAACAAAGCTTTTATTTTGGGCATTGTCATATATAATGTGGTTATTGTTGTCATTGTCCTATTTAATGCAAAATTTGTACCAAATGGTTTCATTTTGTAATGAACGAAAAAGGAACAGTCATATTAAGACCGTGATAATGATGTTCCCTCAGATTTTGGTTCTCAGCAGTAGACTACATTGAAAAGTCGAACTTGACAAAAATTTTAATCCTTGCTTATGTCCACCTGTGAAGGGAGAAAAGCTTCTGAAGATAATGAATGATGACAGTTGGGAGAAAAATCTCAGAGCATGAATGTGGATGGTAAAGCACCAACAGATAGAGTTAAGAAAGTAAATGGCCCCAGGATCAGTGTGTTGAACAGAGATAGTGCAATGATCGTGCGGCATGACTAAGCCCCATCAAGAGAACAGTGATGACACACGCAAGAATTTACTACATTCTTCTGAACAAAATTAACGAACCTCTGCCCAGCTCCGAGTTGGAAGATTACGGAAATTGAAGTTGAGAACCGAACAAAGAGTAACCAGTAGGTTGTAGTTGATGCCAGAGTAGATGGTGGTGTTGCCCTTCACTGTTATTTTCCAATAGGGTTCCCAGGACAGCACAGCAACGTTGATGGTGGCACCATGAAAACTGTTAAAATTTATTGCCTATTTAAAAGTAGAACATAAAATTAATTTCTTTCGGTACGATGGTATCTTCCTACTAAAGATGATCTAGATTTGGCTATCCTACAGTTTTCCAATGAGCAAAGTCAACTTTCTCCATCATTTTCATGACTATACGTTTCGTTAAAGGTGAATAAGATCGTTGGGTTGGAACTACTGTTTACATGCAAATGACATCAGCATAAAAAACCGGTTAATTATTCACTTAAAAATATTTGTTTACATAGCTTAAGCTTTTTTTTTTTTTTTTTTTTTTTTGTTAATGCATACTGCAAGTCTGTTGTACCTGAAAGCTGCTACTTTAGGATCTCGATGAATAAGTCATGTTTAATTCATGCATACCCAGTGGATTCTTTTATTATATTAAGTTTCGTAACGTTTGTCAGGTACGTGATCCTTTTAGATATTATGAAGACATTCATTTACGGGTCAAGAGCAAGAAGGACTCTGTTTTATTTTTAGTTATTGCCTCTGCACCCAAATTGGTCGATTCCAATCACTCTGCAATGGAAGTAGTTCTTAGCTTATAAAAACCACCACAAGCTGGGCTGAAGTATAACAAAAGAGTATAGCTCAACATTTGTGAATGTTCAGATCCCTCAGTTGCTGGCTCTCTGCTTGGCAGTGACGCATTTTTAACGTCAACGTCATTTCCACCTGATTGATCATGACCTTTCTTTCGTCAGTGACCTTGGAGTTAACCTTAGCGTGTCAGCCACTAACATGAATGCACGCATTCAGTTGGGAAGGATTCATTTGATACCTCAATTATCAGAACTGGTTCATACCTACGGCCTGTCGAGCCTGAACAACAAAAGAAATGATGAATAGCCGTATGTTTGGTTGGGAGACTCTTATTCTGTACCAGTCGCCCAAGTCCATTAGTGTCGTCTCTGGGCAATGATTGATAATTTAATTATAGGGGTAAAAACTCCCCCTCAAAAAAAACATTATGAAAACTCTTTCTCTGTACCTTCTCCAGCTGTATTGAAAACAAAGCTATCAAACAGTGAAACAACCATATCCACATGTTTTACTGACCATATTACTCGAGGTATTTCTTCTGGAACAGTGTGAGAGGAGTGAGGGACTTTCTCCAGCTGTACTGAAAACAAAGCTATCAAACAGTGAAACAACCATATCCACATGTTTTACTGACCATATTACTCGATGTATTTCTTCGGGAACAGTGTGAGAGGAGTGAGGAACTTTCTCCAGCTGTATTGAAAACAAAGCTATCAAACAGTGAAACAACCATATCCACATGTTTTACTGACCATATTACTCGAGGTATTTCTTCTGGAACAGTGTGACAGGAGTGAGGGACTTTCTCCAGCTGTACTGAAATTAAACTATCAAATACTGAAACAACCATATCCACATGTTTTATTGATCATATTACTCGAGGTATTTCTCCGGGAACAGTGTGAGAGGAGTGAGGTAGCGGAGGCCCCTGTCGGGGGTCCAGGATGCCACCTTCACTACCTGGGCACCGTCAGGGCTGTACGGCAGGTGAACCAACAAGCTGCACCTGTACAACATGCATATTGCTCATAAAATGCTATTGCCAGATTTTAAATTTAAAACCTAATATAATGTTCAATGGTTCAATGTGACATTCGTATTCATACATGGAGTAGGTTTATTTATAAATGTAACAATAATTAAAGGTTCTGTTGATTCGATATTTTTAACGGCAACTGCAAACTTAGTAAAATGAGTGTGTAACATTTGATTAATGTTTAGCCTATGTACACATACAATGCAATTTACCATTTTATTTCAGTTTTAGTAATGCATTTGTACAAATAATTAGGAACATTAGGAAACCTCCTTGGCTAAATCACACACCAGTATTATTAATACGACTGTAAATATTGTATTGCATTCTGTGTATTAAACTGAATCATAAACATTGAAAAAATAAAATGGTAACCTATGGGAAGTTGTCATCTTCATAAAAATACGTGTGATATTAATTATCCTGCCGCAAATCAGTACTCTGGTTATATTCTCCACTCCAGAACACTTTCTTTTCACAGCCATAGTCATGGAGTTTCGGTGGTCAGTAATTTCCTAGTTATCGGGCAACCAGCAAACATAAGAGTGGGAATCACTCCTGCCAATGCCTCACTGAATTGCCAGATAGTCCACTAAGCCATAACTTGAACGTGACGTGCTACTTCCTATAATTCATTACGTATTTCTGTCTCATCCCTTGGCCACTGTCGGCCATATATTCAGTTTCATTATCTAAAACTTTTTATTTTTTCCAGAGACAGGATTGAGCTTACTTTGTGTGCTAACCCCATGGTAAGTATTGACTTGAAATTCGTTCATAATAGCTACAGTTACTGTGTTTCTGGGCTCAACCTAGGGGCTGGGGATGGAAGATGATAGATAGCCTAATATCCTATAAAACTGTATGGCGCTTCTACGAATAACTTCTTGATGTGTTAATAAAAATCCAGCTCATATGAGAGATCACATACCACATGAGCTGACCCACATGGCATTAGTCACCCACAACAGGTAAAAAAAAAACTTACATGCAAAATATTTTTAAGTACATGAAAATGAAAGTCTATTTCTACTGTAAAGAAATGCAAAAGGTAATAAAATTTACCTCTCCACAGTTATGTCCCAGACATCAAAGAAACCTCTCCTCAGTGGCAGTTTACCTAAATGTTGATGCTTTAGAGTGATGCCACTTGTGCTTAGGTTGCCTAAATAATATTTCCGACTATACTGATTATTAAAAACATCTGCGAAACAGTAACAACATTCATCAGACTGCGAAACTGAATAATATTCAGCAGAAATGAACTATGGACATGAGAGTTTTAAGGACCATCATTTTCTTGTTAGCTCCAGAACCACAAACTGTACCACTTCACCCACCTTTTGAAAAAGCAAAATAAAATACTGAAGTCAATCAATCAATCATTTCCTGTGGCACCCTCGGGGATGCATAGGGCCTCGATGAACTCACACCACCACATCCTATCTTGTGCTAACTCCTTAAGATCTCCCCAACACTCATCTCCAGCTTCCCGTCTCATTGTCCTCACCCACGTCTCTTTTGGCCTTCCTCTACCTCTCCTACCAAGTGCCACCCACCCTGGTGTACCTCGTACTATTCCCTGTCTCCTATACACATGTCCTAGCCACTTCCATCGTGAGAACCTAACATATTCATCGACCGGCTGCACTCCCGTTATTTCTCTAATTCTACTATTTGGTATCCTTTCCCACCACTTAACTCCTAATATTCTTCTAAGTGCTTTGTTTTCAAACACCAAGAATTTATTTTCCATAGTCACTGTGCTGTACCAAGACTCGTGTCCATAAATTAAGATACTCCTAACCATTACCTTATAAAGTTTGATTTTTGTATGCACAGAAAAATTTTTATTATTCCAAATATTTTTAAGCATTCCCATTGCCTGATTAGCCTTCTTTAACCTTTCCTCGAATTCAAAGTTCAAAGAACCATCCTTGGCTAAATAAGTACCTAAATATTTAAACCTATCAACTTGCTTTACAACCATACCTCCAATTACACATTCCTGCGCATTTTCCATATTCATATTGATTATTTCAGTTTTTCCACAATTAATAACCAAACCCACCTTGCGACCTTCACTCACCAAACAGTCCAACACTCTCTGCATCTCTTCTGGCCCATCACAAATCAAAACTATATCATCTGCATAATCTAAATCCAAAAGTTTCCTGTTCTCTCCCCAAAGTATACCTGCACCGGTTTCTGTTCCAACGCGTTTCATAATGTAATCAATGACCAATATAAATAGTAAAGGCGATAGAACACCACCTTGAATTACTCCGGACTTGACTTCAAACGAATCACTCAGACAACCATCAACCATCACTTTACAAAATGTGTCCTCATGCATGTTCATAATGACCCTCACAAACTCCTCTGGTATTCCATAATGTCTCATGATCTTCCCCATAGTCTCTCTCGAAACACTATCAAAAGCCTTTTCAAAATCAACAAAACAAAGACTTAACGGTACTCTCATTTCATTAACTTGCTGCATCAAATGCCTAACTATAAAGATCTGATCATTGCAACCACGTCCCTTTCTAAAACCAGCCTGTTCATCCCTCAGAATACCCTCAACCACCGGCTCCAACCTATTTAACAACACTCTACTGAAAACTTTCAAAGCCATCGGTGACAAAGAGATTCCTCTCCAATTACCACATTCACTCAGGTCTCCCTTCTTCGGAACTTTAACAATTACACCATTCTTCCAAACTGATGGTAGTAACCCCGTCACCCATATCTTATTGAATAGCTTGGTCAAGATCATTATTAATGTATCCCCCTCCACTTTAAACATTTCCGGAAATAAACCATCCTCCCCTGGTGCCTTATTGTTCTTTAACTGTTTTACTGCTTTCTCCACTTCTGCAAGCCTCAACTCTCCTGTTTCTATATTTAAATCTTCCTGAGCAGATGGTGTATCCTCTTCTGGTGGTATTGGTCTATTAAGAACTGTCTCAAAATGCTCTTTCCATCTATTTTTAATATCTCCATCTTTGGTCAATAAATTTCCTTCCCTGTCTCTAACTGGTATTTCTTTGCGTTTACCTGCATTACCACTCAGTTCTCTAATCGATTCATATGCTATTCTTTGACTCTGTCCATCATTTTTGTTTATTAAGATTTCAGTCTCTGCAACCTTTTCATCCACACATCTTCTTTTATCTCTCCTAGCTAACCTTCTTACTTCTGAATTCAAACTCCAGTACGCAGCTCTTGCTAATTCAATCTCTCATTCATCAACGCATTGCATCTCACTCCTCAATTTAGCCTCACCTCTCTTTTTTATCATATCCCACGTTTCCTCTGATATCCATTTCTTTCTCCTGAATCTATGTCTCCTTCCAATCGTACATTCAGCAGTCTCATGCAAAACTTTGTTCACATCCTCCCACATCTCATCTACACTTCTCTCCCCCTCTTCCAACGTTTCCAACACCAAAAACCTATTTCTGCATTCTAATCTGAATTCCTCCTTTTCTTCTCCTTCCCTTCTAAGCTTAACAATATTGTATCTACCAACACCAGATTTTTCCTTCTTCTGATTTTTAAGTTTAAACCTTATTTTTGCAATGCTGAGTTGATGGTCACTACCAATATCCGCTCCCCGTTTAACATGAACATCTAGCAGAGAACTTCTATGCCTCCTACTGATAGCGATGTGATCAATCTGATTTTTATATTTTCCACACGGAGACACCCAAGTTGTCTTGTGTATATTGCAATGCTGAAAGAGTGTGCCCCCGATGACTAAGTCATTTGCTAGACAGAAGCTTCCAAACCTCACTCCGTTTTCACTCATCCTACTACCAACTCCCATCTTACCCATACATGCCTCAAATCCCTCATTTGAACAGCCCATTACTGCATTAAAGTCTCCATCGCAGATCAAAACATCATGTCTAGGTACCCTTCCTACTCCTTCTTGCAACTTTTCATAAAATGTGTCTTTCCTTTCATCGAGTGCATCATTAGTAGGTGCATAACACACAAACAGACTGATGTTGCCATGATTTGATTTAAACCGTGCGTATAACAATCGCTCATCTATAGGATCCCACTCACATAAAGCCTTATTTGCTTTACAACCCAGCAACAATCCTACTCCCTGATAATGCATTCCGTCCTGTCAGCCAGATATCAATAAACGTATACCATCCTCCAAATCCAACTTATCGACTCCAGTTAATCTAGTTTCTGTCAGAGCACAAATATCAAGTCCGTAATTTTGAAAAACCTTCACTAACTCATCGATTTTACCGTCATGATTTAGCGTTCTCACATTCCAGTTACCAATTTTAATTGTATTTTTTGCATTAACAAAGGAATTAGATTGTAATTGAGGCAACCGTGAGATTCTTAGCACCCCCTGCCCATTTAAGGGCTGCACGGGACTGGGGGCCATTATTGTTCTTTCAGAGTCCATCAAGGTTTCTTTGGCTAATTACCTGAACACCTCGCCATTGTGTTGCAGTCGCAGTAGGCAGCTAACTTGCCTGATTGCCCACACCCGAAAGACCCAGCTATGCTGTAGCCAGTCACGTGCCGGCATGCTTCCCAGCCATTTCACTCTCAAGGAGTTCCTCTGCCTGAGAAAGCAACCACCCCTCTGCTCCCGAGGGCTTTTGATCTGTGTAGGTAGAGGGCGATCACTCCCTCACTAGCCATATACAGTGTATATACAGTGTATAGGCTACACTCACCATACTGAAGTACACTGAAACAACTCTTATGTCATTTTTTAAAATATCTATTTAGTCAGTCTGTTTTATTGCAACCTTACCCTTTTTTTTGCAAGGAAGGGTTGATATTCAGTGCCATTGTGTTCATCATGGAGAAGGTCCAGTGGGAGATGAGCAAAGCTTCAAGGACCTCCATGGGCAGGCAGGTGACCACCAAAAGTTTTGATGACCACACCAGCAGGCGGTTCTTGAGGGACCTTTCAGCAAAAGCGGTGAGAAAGACTGGGTCGACACTCACCACCACCACCATCACACACCATGACATCCTACGCATCTGTTTATAATAACTCGTTAAAAATTAACTGAGATTTCTATCATATGTGTCTTACTTCCCAGTGTTATGTATCTTATTATTGCCTTCACTCAAGTAAATCATCTGCTATACTGGACTATGGAGATTTAGGTGGTAGAGGCATTCTAAAGCTCTCCCCACACTAGGGCTCATGTTGCATACTCTGTTGCGCGTCATGTTGGCCAACTCGGGTTTCCGTGACGTGGTGGGTCTGTGCCGCACGCTTCTCGCAAATCTGGCCGAAGGGCATTTCATGGTGCCAGCACTCGCCGTGATATCCACAGTAGCTGTCTGGTTTCCCTCTGAAATTACTTCGAGACATTCACTGCTTGTACCACATCATTTTTTTCCTATTCTTTTTCTTTTTGGCACAACATTGTGACACAGAGCTCAACATAAACAGTCTCTTGAATTGCGGTGGTGTTGTATCAGTCAACCTCCATTCGCAGCTCAGTGGTGATTGGTGCACGCTGCCTATTGTACTAGTGAGGACATCAGCAACAAGAGTTGGGCAATATGACGTGCAACAGAGCCGGCTGCATGGCCCCTAGTGTGGACAGGACTTACCACGATGCCTGGACTAAACAGCCAAGCCTTGAATAACCTGAGACTGGATGATGGATGAAAGAATGAAGTATGGTGATCAGCAGATATACGGTGGTCAAGTGACATCTGAGTATTGATTTTAGGTTTTTAAAATAATTCCACATACGGGAGTGGGAAACATGTGTTTGAAAGTCTAACTTTTCATATTTTCATCTAACCAGATTCTTCGACAGGTTATAGACACAGCCTCTCATACCATTGTATCAGTGATGAATAAGGTAGCCATAGCATGTTACAGTTACAAAGAAGGTCATTTGGTATCAACAGCGAAAAAATTATTGTACATGTATGTGTCATGGCAACTGTTCTACACGGGATAACCAGTAAATCTTTATAAAATGTACATAAATAGTCAACGCCCAATGAGGGACATGTACTCATAAAACAGTATTTCAAATTGTTTCATTCAGCTCGAGTGGAATCTTCAGAGCTGACTGATAACTATAGTATTAGCATAATTTATTACAAATTCTGTTTTTGAACCGAAGGGATTACTGTTTCCGTTTCATTCAGCCGAATGGCCTTTCCTGATCTCAACAGAATCGACTTAGATTAGCAGAAAGGTCTCCACAGAAAAATCTAATCTCAATGACCCAAAGGTCCGCAAAGGAAGTAATGTGAGTATAAATCAATATTTTGTAAGTCTACAATGGCTGCATGATTGACTAGTGTGATTAATAGGTTGGACTTTGCGATTAATAGGGTGGATAGTGGATAATAGACTGGATAGTGTGGGTATTTGGTTGGTTAGTGTAGAATATACATTGGACTGTAGATAATATGCTGGATACGGTAGATTGTAGGGTGCATAATGGATAATAGTTTGAATAGTGTGGATAACAGGCTATTCAATAATGGCGGATAGTATGGAAAGTACACTGGATACTGTCGATAATATGCTGGAGTGGTTAATATGCTGCCTATGTGAGTGTAAGGCTGGATTGCTTTGATAATAGGCGGGACAGTGTAAATAATATACTAGGTAATGTAGATTACAGCGTCAATTGCCCTCTGGAAAAGAGGATGGTTAGTGGATAATAACCTGCATAGTGTAGATAATGGATGGGTTATACTAGAGCAACTGAGTTGGATCGTCAATAATAGGCAGTATGGTTTATATTGCAGGCTAAATAATACAGATAACAGGCTTGCTAATGTGAATATAGACTGGTGTTGACAGTGGGTTGGATAATGAATGAATAATGTGAATAAGATGCTAGGCTCTTTGCTTAGGAGTCTGGGTATTTTAGAGCAAGTGAACCGTGTGAACATGCTGAATAGTATAAATACATAGCTGAGTCGATAGGTAGATAGGGAGGTGGGTAGGTAGGTGCCACTAGTGTCGATAATGTGAATATTGTAGAGAATCGTTGCCACCAATGTCGGGTATCATAGAGCATCATAGATTACTGTTGCTGCCATCGTCAAATCGTGAGGCGTTGAATTGCGTGGAGATTGTATATTGTCGAGGCAGGTCTTTGCTGTCTGACTGCCCCCTCTGTCTATCTTGTATCGTACGTGAGGTGATGTAGAGACACTCGGGGGTTAAGGGGTTTTATTGTGACATAATTATATCGTTCGTGTGATGGACAGAGTGACGTGACCAGGATTGTCAGAGTGACAGCTAATCCAACTCTCCCCAGTTTCCTACTTCTTATCTACTCCATCTCCTTCACTAATGCCTCCCAGTTTCCTTCTGACCTCTCTACACCTGATACTAGGTATACATTACGGTATGGTTTCCGGCTAGCTGACGTGTGCAACTGTAAATGTGTGTGTGTGTGTGTGTGTGTGTGTGTGTGTGTGTGTGTGTGTGTGTGTGTGTGTGTAGCATCTGGCATGTTTATTTCACGTGAGCTAATTGCTTTCTTGAGTGCGTTTGAAACGTGTTTTGACATCCTTGGTACTCTAGAGCCATGGGATGTTTTGTGATTCTCTTCCTGATGCACCAGATATTACATATTGTGCTATGATTATATAATACCTATAACTATTACATATTTGCTATTAATGGATATAAAATTGCTCGGTCATGCCAAACTGTCATACCTACAACCTAACTTTGTATTACAATTTACACAATAGTATACATATGTTACAAGGCTAGTTATCTACTTGTTAAACAGTTAAGTTAAATACTAATGTAAATGCGTGGTATAAATCACGATACTGTAAAACTGAATGTGGGAACATAATTGTACGTTATAATAGACTTACAGTACTCTGCCTACATATGGAGTCCAAAAGTATGCAGTTTCTAAGTACATGGGTGAATTAACTGAGACTAAAGTATGAAAAGTAGGAGGTTTTTCAAAGTACGCGGCCTTCTGTGCAAGCTGATTTTCAGCTGCTCGAGTTGGGCAGCCATGTTTATGACATCACAATTGGTCACACACCCAAGCCGCCGAGAAACCCGTCAGTCATTCAGCTTTGAGCCTTGCGTTACAGTACTTACCGTCGCGGCATTATTTTTTTCGCCGCGTTTGAATAATGGAGCCCCCTACGCTTACAACAATCAACCCTCCAAACCCTCAGCCTAGTGTACAGAGATTAATGCATGTTTTCTATACGACTAATGCATGTTTTCTTTACTACATACATGCTCGAAGGTTAAAGAAAGTGAATTTTTGGAAACGCCATGATCTAACCGTATTTTTTACGTTTATTTAGCAATCCCAAGTATGCAGCACCTTCTTAGCATGTAACCCACGCATACTAGCGGGGAGTACTGTATATATATCCATATATGTTTATATAATAGCAATACCATAGCAAGTCTACAGTAGTCAATCGTATCAAGAATAAATTTGCTCTCTACGAGTATTTATATGAGACATAGGAAAATGGTAACACATTATTAAATGGATACATGTCTAACTTGGCTTCATACGGTTTTCCAGTTTATATTCAGATATATAATATACTCTATGGAACCCCATATTTTTGCTATTATTATTATATATATGAGGTAATTTGAACAGAGGGAGCCAACTGATTGAAGTTTTGCCTTTTGCCGCTAGGAGGAGTCAGCAGCATCCCTTGTGCTTCAGTGTGGCCCCGGCGGTGTCTGTGAGCTGACATGTTGTTGAGCTACGCTTACTATTGTAACGTGGTGTGTAGGTGGTTTGGCGGTTTTGCAATGGCGCATCAATGTCAAGTCAGTGTTGATCGTTTTCTTCGATATCCAAGGAATTGTTCACAAGGAATTCATCCAACCTGGTCAATCTGTCAGAGAAAAGTTTTACTGTGAAGTTTTGCAACGTCTGAGGGAGAACATCAACCACTGTCTGAGGCAACTGACAGCAAACCCTTTCCTGTATCCTTCTACTTTCTCTGTACTCATTTCAAAGCCAAAGGTGGCTGCTGTGTATATGTATGCAACGATCTATCTTGCTCTCGTGTTCCGGAGCTTGATTCTTCTGAATTCTCTACTCTCTGGCTTCGGCTCTCCTGTCATTCTCTGGCTAAATATATCTGTGCTGTTTACTTATCTCTAGAATCTGGTATAAAAAATTCCTTGACTATCTTATGTCTACAATGGGACACATTCTATCCATCTCTCCTTTCTCTGAAATCTCCATTCTAAGAGATTTCAGTGTTCACCACCACCTTTGGCTCTCCTTTCCTTTCACTGATCCACCTGGTGAACAAGGTGAAATCTTTTTTATCCTTAATGATCTAGAGCAGCTTGTACAGCACCCTACCCATATCCCTGACCGCCTTGGAGAGAGCTCCAACATACTTGTCCTCTTCCTTACAACTAATCCTTCTGCTTACACTGTTAATCTTTTCTCTCTGTTGGGCTCCGCCGATCATAAGCTAATTACCTTAACCTGTCATATCGCTTCGGTATCGCCTATGGACCCTCCAAAAAAATGTTGTCTGTGGCACTTTGAAGCTGCGGATTGGGAGGCCCTCAGGCAGTACTTCTTTGATTTTCTCAGGAATGATTATTGCTTCCATGGCTAGGAGACATCTGAGTGTGCCTTGCACATTATAGAGGTTATTCTCTCAGGCATAGAAGCATACATTCCTTTCTCATATCCTTTGACAAATGCAAGAAAGCCTTGGTTTAATCACGTTTGTTCTAATGCTGTGTGCAACAAGGAGAGGGCCTATAAAAGGTACCGTAGCCATCCCACCACGGAATCACATCTTTTTTGTTTCTGGTCGGAATTGTGATAAGTATGTTCTTCGCCCTGCTAAAAATAATTTCATCCGTACTAAATGCTCTCAACTCTCCAACTCGAATTCTTCCCGCTCCTTCTGGCACCTTGCCAAAAACTTTTCTAACAACTTTACCTCATCATCCTTCCCTCCTCTTTTCTACTGTGATGGCTCTGTACCTATTTCTTCTACTGGTAAAGCAGATCTCTTAAATCAGACGTTCTCCTCCAATTCCACTTTAGACGATTCTGGTGCTGTTCCTCCATCATTTCCCCCCTCTGACTTCCTCATGGCTGACATTAGGATTTCTTCAGCTGATGTATTTTCTGCCATCACTGGCCTCAACACTAACAAGGCATATGGGCCTGATGGAATCTCTCCTGTTGTCCTCAAGAATTGTGCTTCTGTCCTTACACCCTGCCTAGGTAAACTCTTTTGCCTTTGTCTTTCAACATGTACCTTTCCATATTTCTGGAAGTTTGCCCTCATTCAGCATGTCCCAAAGAAGGGTGACCATTCCCAACCCTCTAACTATCGTCCAATTGCTTTAACATCCTGTGTCTCAAAAGTTTTCATGTTTATTCTTAACAGAAAATTTTTAAAGCATCTTTCCTATCAAAACCTTCTTTCTGATCATCAGTATGAGATCCGCCAGGGACACTCCACTGGCAATATTCTCACCTACCTTTCAGACTCTTGGTCATCCTCCTTTCAGGACTTTGGCGAAAGCTTTGCTATTGCACTTGACATTTCAAAGGCTTTCGATCGAGTCTGGCATAAATCTTTAATTCCCAAACTGCCCTTTTATGGTTTCTATTCTTCTATCTGTGCCTTCATCTATAGCTTCCTTTCTGGTTGTTCTATAGCTGCTTTTGTAGACGGCCATCGTTCTTCTCCCAGATCTGTAAACAGTGGTAATCCTCAGGGCTCTGTTCTATCACCAACTCTCTTTCTTTTATTCATCAATGGTCTTCTAAGTTGCAGATCTAACCCTATCCACTCGTAAGCTGATGATTCCACTCCTCACCTTTTCATTCCGTTTCTACAACGTCCATCTCAGCAGGTTACTTCAACAAACAAGGGAGGGGGCTCTTTTTTCTTTTTTAAATAACAGAACAGAGGAAGGAAAAACAAATGAATAAAAAAAAAATATCCACACACCAGATTACTGGTGTCCTCTGTTCATAAAGTATCTGTAACAGTTAGACTTGAACAGCTGTAGGTTGATATGGCTGAGTGACATGTCAGTCATGAGTGCTACCAAATGCCCGTGTAGCACGAGGGAAGGCATCGAGAGGTGGCACCATGGTAACAACTTCGTCTTAGCATTTGCCATAAAAAATATCTGTAAAATAATGCAAGGGAGGCAACATTCCTTCTTACTTGCAGGGGAGGTAGTTTATTTGTAATGGCAGGGATTTTAATAATTCTAACAGCATTGTTCTGAATTTTGTCTAGTTGTTTTAATGCAACCTCTCCACATCCATTCCACAAGGGTGGGCAATATTCAAGCTGAGAGGGCACATTACTTATAAATTATAGCTAGCTGCCCGTTAGTGAAGAAATTACCGACTCAGTACAATAATGCAAGTTTCTTTGAGGCGGTTTTAGCAAGTGATCTAACATGAGTGGTCCAGCTAAGGGCATCATTAAGTGAGACGCTGAGAATTTCAGTACTTTTGGAGATAGGAATATTAGTTGCACTGAAGGTAATTTACGAATCTGGCAATATCTGTCTATCAGTAAATTGTAGATATTTAGTTTTACTAGCATTAAATGAGACAAGGTTGTTTTGTCCCCATTCACTGATCGTAGATAGGTCTTGATTAATGGAGATGGCAGTACTGAGTTGAGAAGTAGAGATATTAGACTTTGTAAATGGGTGTCAGTGGCGTACCTGAGAGGGGGCGGAGGGGGGGGTGTTTGAAATTGCCCCCCGGGCCCCAAATTGAGGGGGGGCCCCCAAAGCCTTAAAAATTTATAAGCTTGTTTATTAATATTTAGAAATATATATGTATATTTATCATCCCGACAATCCTGGCTGAGGTATTAGATACGTTTTGAGAATGAAGGGGGCTAGGTTCATTGCATGGGCCCCCCCCCAGGAGGGGGGACTCCCGCAAAGAACCTAGCCCCTCGGGCCCCCAAATCTCTAGGTACCCCCCTGATGGGTGTCTGAGTGTGAATGAACTATATAGTGTTGAGTCATCTGCATATGAATGGATGGGATTATGGGAGATGGATAAGAGATCATTAATATGAACAAGGAACAAGGTTGGTACCAGAACTGATCCCTGCAGCACCCCGACATTAATTGAGTGGAAATTGGAATATACATCATCTACTTTTACTCTTATTTTCCTTTTACTAAGATATAAGGAAATTAAAGGAACAAAAGACGTTAATCCATAGGAAGGAAGTTTCGACAGCAGGGAATGGTGCCATAATCTGTCAAAAGCTTTAGAAATATCAAGGGCTACTGCATGAGTTTCTCCATGTAGGTCAATTGATTGATGGATGGTATGAGTTAGGAGATTGAGAATGTCAATGGTGTATCTTTCGTGGCAAAAACCTATTGTCTATCACTAGTTAAGTTGTTGGATTCAAGTTAATTAACAATGTGATTATTAATTAAAGTTTCAAACACATTACCAAGGGTAGATGTGACGGCTATTGGTCTGTAATCAGAGGGGTCAGAGGAACTTCCTTTCTTCGGGATTGGGTGGATGTAGGCTTCTTTCCATGAATTCTGAATAATTTAGCTAGAACAGAGGCAAGTTCAGGGGAACACTTTGTAAAAACAATTGGCGGAATTCTTTCTGGGCCTGGAGCTTTGTTGGTAGGTAAATTGTCTAGGATGAATTTTATGTATCTTGTCTTGTATTTTAATTGAAACAATTTCAAAAGAGTCAAGTTCTAGTGCTGGGACGTTCTGGCTGGCATCCTCTATGGTAGAATTTCTGGCAAATATACTGGCAATAATATCTGCTTTTCCACGTGGATTATTTGTAATGTTGCCATCTGAAGATTTTAGTGGGGGAATGGATGATGACTTGTTAAAGTTATTATTGAAAGAATCAAGTGTTGACCAGAATATTTTATTGTCATTAGGGTTGTTAACCCTTTTGTGCACGAATAAATTAATAAGTTTTCTGGGATATGATGCGCCGGTTTTTCTCCCCTCCCCCCTTCACCCCGCCGCACACTCCAAAAATGTGTATTCTTGCCTTATTTTCACCACTGAAACATATTTATTTTCCCACAAAACCCACATATTCCAATTCGTCGATGTTTGTTCTACACGATAAGCAAAAAAAAAAACACACACACACACACACACACACTATATGTACATTAGAGCTGTGTGAATAAACATTCAGGGGCATACATCTCAATTCCCAACATCATAAGTCGAATGTTTACTAATCAATCTCTACATGCTATACCATCATTGGAAAGAGAATTTTATCAGCTTTCGAATGCCGGAGGTTCCAGTTTGGTATGAGGTATGGTGTTCGAGTAATAAGCGAAAAAGTAAAACCCATTTCTGACAGACAAGGGCTTTTTTGTTCAGGGAGCTCTAGTGAAATACTTTTCTCACCACTGTTATGTTTTTATTTTATCATCCTATGCAGAATATCATTGGCTTTCATTTGAGCTGAAACGGTGATCCTAGGCCTCATAGATTTTGAGAAAAATGCAAAAAACTATGGTGTACCCACGTTATGTCATGACTGTAAGACGGTTTTCTGCCTTCCTCTAAGCTACTGCGTGTATTTCACCAATTCTTTGTACACAGGATATGCACACTATATTCACATTATTCACTGTCACTATTTTTTTTAGCTGAATACTCACATTTGGTGCAGGGTAGAGGCAGTGTTGTTAATTAGAAACAGTAGCACAATCTTCGTTGGGCCAATGGCTGATAATGACCAGGAATGCTTCACAAACATGAAATTTCCTATTGCAAACACCAAATCTAATCACAACAGTGCCCAAACACAATACACAAGCACCACTGGTATAGCGAAATATGTTGCACGGCCGGGATGGGGGTAAGAGTGGAAGTTTAAAGGGACAGAACTGCGCAGTACCTTCCTCACTCACAGGTCATTTGCTACTGAATAACCTGTCCGCTCTTTTGCTAGAACTGGGACCCACAGTTGCCAACTCTACTTTTGATGAGGAGCAGGGAAACTATGACGCCTCCAAAAATGACGCTGATTGGCTGAAAACTTTTCCTCTGATGAAAGTTTTTATACTTTAATGATGCAAAAAGCGTCAGTGTGTATTGCCGCAGCCAGACCCTAATGACGACAAACGCGTCATCGTGTAGAAGGGGTTAAGTAGTTTTGATGCTTGCTTTTGAAGAAAGTTTGATTTAGCTAGATTTATTATAGCTTTTGCATGATTCCTAGCAATTTTAAATTGAGAGAGTGAATCAGATTTTTTTTTTTTTTTAAAGTAAGAGTTAAATGCTAATGACTTTTGGCCTATTGCTCTTGCACAGTTGGCATCAAACCATTTTGGAGAGTTCAATCTTTTAGTGAACTGTTGACTTGGTATGAATAAATCCATACCAGCTAGTGTTAAGTTCCATATGTGGGACTGGGTAGAATTCATGTTACTAGAGAAGAAAGCCTGCCATGGAATGTCAGCAAGATAGTTTCTAAATCCATCCCAGTTTGCCCTATCAAAGTGCCATCGGGTCACCCTGACAGGTTCAGAACGGGGAGGTGTGGGGGGGTTAACTAATAAGGCTTTGATGAGATTGTGGTCAGAGGATCCAAGTGGTGACAGTACCTCTATCCTATATTGATCTGGATTATTTGTGAAGAATAAATGCAAGAGATGGGCATTATGGTCAGGGTTATCAGGTATTCTGGGTTGGTTGCTTTACCAGCTGGGTGAGATTAAACGATTATGCAAACAGCTTGCATTCTAGACAAGCATAGTCAGTCCTGGGAGAATGCAATAACCATTCAACATTAAGTATGTTAAAATCACTCAAAATGGTAAAATCAGTGCTAAGGGCAAGGCTACGGTAACTCAACTGTGTGGATATGGAATCAAATATACTGGGTTCTGAAGAAGCATTGGGGAAGTGGTAGACTATACAGATATATTTGGTAATATTTTGGCAATTTTGTTTATACAAAGAGTAATCAAAACTGGATGAAGTGAAGTTTAAAATAGTGTCAACTGCATATTGGGATTTGATATAACAACAGGTGCCGCCCTTGTTATAGAAGTTTGTGAGATGGTAACCAGGAAAACAAAATGGGGATATATTAGTAGAGGGTGAGATTTGTGGTTCTGTGAGGACAAGGGCCAAAGGGGATATGGACTGAAGGAAAAAATTAAATGAATTCAAGTTTGTGCTAAGGCTGCGGATGTCGGTGAAGAATAAGGCCACACTTTCACTTCTTTGCTGACGAGCATGAGTGGAGATTGCAACAATTGCTGCCGGCAGAGTCGTTTGATGGTGACTGGGAGGACCCTGTGCTGCCATCCCTACCCTGCTGGCTATGGCACACCTAATGTCAGACTTGGTTTGTATCTCTGACTGGAGCAAAAATAATCTTGTTGTTTTTAATGCATCAAAGACTCAGTTTTTACACCTATCAACCCATCAAAATCTTCTACAGGACTACCCACTAACATTTATAATATCCAGCTCAATCCTGCATCATCCTTGAACATGCTTGGGGTTTCATTCACTCAGGACTTATCTTGGAAAGATCATATTGCATCTCTTGTAAAATCTGCTTCCAAGAGATTAGCTGTGCTAATCCGACTCCGTGCCATTGTTGACTTCATACATGAGTCTTATTAGCCCCTATTTATAGTACAACTCTCACGTATGGGGAGGCTCCCAACATACAGCTCTTCTCAATATGTTGGAGTCAAAGGCTTTTCGTCTCATCAACTCTCCTTCTCTTACTGGCTCCCTTCAACCTCTGTCTCTTTGCTGTACTGTTGCTTCTTTATCTCTTTTCTATCGCTACTTCAATGGTCACTGCTCCTCTGTACTGTGTGCTTGCACCCCTCCAGCTTTACGATGAGTGCGTAGCACCCGCCTAGCAACAAACTCTCATCCCTTTTCTGTCCACCTCTCTAATTCAAGAGTTAACCTTTACTCCCAGTCCTTCATTTATGCAACACATCAACTCTGGAACTGTCTCACTCTGTCTGTATTTCCTACTTCATATGATCTCCAGTCTTTCAAACGCAGTGTGTCCAGGCATCTGGAAATTAACAGATCTTGAATTTGGCTCTTTTTTGTATTGTTTTTTTTTTTCTTGGAAGGAACTGTTTTGCGGGCTGAGCCTTTGGTTCCCTCTTCCTCGCATAAAGAAAAAAGTCCAGAACAGTGGAAGAACAAGGCCTGGGTCCTCCAACATGACAACACCCCTGCCCACACATCAGCTGTTGCACCCACCCTATTCGCTTGCCCTTGCCCCCTGCGGCTTTTTCCTGTTTCCCAAGCTGAAATTATGACTGAAAGGGCGTCGATGGGACACGACTGAGGAGATCCAGACAGAACCGCAGGAGGTGCTCAAGACCATCATGCCTGAAGCCTTCCAGGGATACATAGACTCGTGGAAAAAAAGCTGGGACCACTGTAAACATGCCCAAGGGTACTACTTCGAAGGCAACATGTCATATATATATATATATATATATATATATATATATATATATATATATATATATATATATATATAGATAGATAGATAGATATAGATAGATAGAGATCTATAGATGACAGATAGATAGATATATAGATAGACAGATAGATAGATCAACTGTGTAAACTCTGTGTGCATATATATATATGTATATATATATATATATATATATATATATATGCATACAGTATTTAAAGTTGGTCTCACCTGTAATGCATAGCTTTTGCATATCGTTTGTAAGTTTTCAGTCCTACCTTGGATCCTATGCATAGCTAATTTTAACAAAGCATATATGATGGAGAAAATTATAAGGATGACTGGTGATGGATTATAAACACAATATGGGTTGATCATAATCCTACTATATTCCTCCTAAGGTTGCACTGTTTGATTGATTAGTTTCGCAGTTTCAAACTTAGATGAAGTTAACCATATTTAAATAATTCATCGTAGGTAATGGTTGGAAGAACTTATGTGTGTGGTTTAGAATAGCACAGTGGTTTCTAGTAGGTAAGGTGGACAATGAAGGGGTTGGTACAAAACAGCAATCTGGTGATACCTATAAGCCAGATGCTGATTTATGGGTTGAAGGTGTGTCTGGGCAAGTTATGAAAACTAGTGTATTTTGAGCGAAATATAAAAACTGTGAATGTCCAATGCACTGATGATGGATGAGGAGTAGACTGTAGCACCAGTCGAACAGGGCAGTACTCCCGAGGTTGATGGCAAGCTGGTGATAGGGAGAGCTGGAGCTCCCGTTTCACCAGCCCTCAGGACTTGATCCTGACCATCTCCCTTTTCTGAACATTTTCAGTGCATTCATTTACACAGAGAGTAGGCCAGCATGCTCTCATAATACCTCTACCTTCAACTGTCTACACCATACTACATGTGCATAATATATCACACCTTCTATTCACATCTTTAGTAATGGCCGCTGCAATCTTACTATCAAATGAGGTGGTACCTCAGATTGCCACCACCGGCAGGGTAGGGCTGGAGGCACAGGATCCTCCCGGTCGCCATAAAGTGACTGTGCCGGCAGCGACTGTTGCTATTTCCGGGAATGCTCATCAGCGAAGAGGTAACGGTGCGGCCTTATTCTTTACCAACATCCGCTGCCTTACCACAAATTTAAACTCAGTTCATTTTTTCCTTCAGTCCATATCCCCTTTGGCCCTATTCCTCACAGAACCACAAATCTCACCCTCTACCGATATATCTCCATTTTGTTTTCCCGGTTACCATCTCCTTACAAACTTTCGAAACAAGGGCGGCACCTGTTGTTATATCAAATCCCAATTTGCAGTTGACACTATTTTAAACTTCACTTCATCCAGTTTTGATTACTCATTATACAAATTAATTTGCCAAAACGTTACCAAATATATCTGTGTAGTTTATCGTTCCCTCAATGCTTCTTCGGAACCCAGTGTATATGATTCCATATCCACTCAGTTGAGTAACCTTGACCTTGCCCTTGGCAATGAAATTACCATTTTGGGTGATTTTAACATACACAATGTTGAATGGTTATTGCATTCTGCCCAGACTGACGACGCTGGTCTAGAATGTGAGCTGTTTGCGGAATCGTTTAATCTCACCCAGTTGGTAAAGCAACCAACCAGAATACTTGATAATCCTGACCATAATGCCCATCTCTTGGATTTATTCTTGACAAATAATCCAGATCAATACAGGATAGAGGTACTGTCACCACTTGGATCCTCTGACCACAATCTCATCAAAGCCTCATTAGTTAACCCTCCTACACCTCCCCATTCCGAACCTGTCAGGGTGACCCGATGGCACTTTGACAGGGCAGACTGGGATGGATTTAGAAATTATCTTGCTGATGTTCCTTGGCAGTCTTTCTTCTCTAGTGATCCCAATTCTACCCAGTCCCACATTTGCGACTTAATACTAGCTGGTATGGATTTATTCTTACCAAGTCAACAATTCACTAAAAGATCAAACTCTCCAAAATGGTTTGATGGCAATTGTGCCAGAGCAACAGCCCAAAAATCATTAGCATATAACTCTTACTTAAAATAAAAAACATCTGAATCACTCTCCCAATTTAAAATTGCTAGAAATCATGCAAAAGCTGTATTAAATCTATCTAAATCAAACTTTCTTCAAAAGCAAGCATCAAAACTACTTAGCAACCTAATGACAATCGAATATTCTGGTCAACTCTTAATGCTTTCAATAATAACTTTAACAAGTCATCTTCCATTCACCCACTATAATCTTCAGATGGCAATATTACAAATGACCCACGTGGGAAAGCAGATATCTTTGCTAGTACCTTTGCAAGAAACTCTACCATAGATGATACCAGCCAGAATGTCTCAGTACTGGAACTTGATTCTCCCGAAATTGCCCCACTTAAAATACAGACAATATCCATCCTAGACAATTTACCTACCAACAAAGCTCCAGGCCCAGATGGAATTCCGCCAATTGTTTTGAAAAAGTGTTCCCCTGAACTTGCCTCTGTCCTAGCTAAATTATTCAGACTATGCATACGTACTTCTTTACTCCCAAATTCATGAAATGAAGCCAATATCCACCCAGTTCCGAAGAAAGGAAGTTCGTCTGACCCCTCCAATTACAGACCAATAGCTGTCACATCTTCTCTCGGTAAGGTATTTGAAACTTTAATTAATAAACATATTGTTAAACATCTTGAATCCAACAACTTAATTAGTGATAGACAATACGGTTTTCGCCACGAAAGATCTACCATTGACATACTCAATCTCTTAACCCATACCATCCATCAATCAATTGATCTTTTTGGAGAAACTCATGCAGTAGCTTTCGACAGAGTATGGCACCGTTCCCTGCTGTCCAAACTCCCTTGCTATGGACTAACGTCTTTTGTTCCTTTGATTTCTTCTTAGTGACAGAAAAATAAGAGTAAAAGTAGATGATGTATATTCGAATTTCCACTCTAATGTCGGCGTGCCGCAGGGATCAGTTCTGGTGCCAACCCTATTTCTGGTTCATATTAATGATCTCTTATCTGTCACTCACAATCCCATTCGCTCATATGCAGTTGACTCAACACTACACAGTTCATTCACACTCAGACATCCATTAACAAAGTCTAATATCTCTACCTCTCAACTCAGTACAGCCATCTCCATAAATCAAGCTCTATCTACAATCAGTGAATGGGGACAAAACAACCTTGTCTCTTTTAATGCTAGTAAAACTAAATATATACAGTTTATTAATAGACAGATATTGCCAGTTTCGTACATTACCTTTAATGCTACTAATATTCCCATCTCCAAAAGTATTGAAATTCTTGGTGTCTCACTTAACAATGCTCTCAGCTGGACCTCTCATGTCAGATCACTTGCTAAAACCGCCTCAAAGAAACTTGGATTATTGTACAGAGTCCGTAACTTCTTCGCCGATGAGCAGTTAGCTATAATTTATAAGAGTCATATGCGCTCTCAGCTTGAATATTGCTCACCCTTATGGAATGGTTGTGGAGAGGTTGCATTAAGACAACTAGACAAAATTCAGAATAAAGCTGTTAGAATCATTAACAACCCTGCCATTACATATAAATTACCTCCCCTGCAAGTAAGAAGGAATGTTGCCTCCCTTGCATTATTTTACAGATATTTTTTTGGCAAATGCTCAGACGAAGTTGCGTCCATGGTGCCACCTCTCCATGCCTTCCCTCGTGCTACACGGGCATCTGATAGCGCTCATGATTGGAATGTCACTCAACCATATGGCAGAACTTCTGCCTATCAGAATTCTTTCATTCCCCGAACTGCATCTCTCTGGAACTCGCTTCCCCAGAGTTGTTTTCCTCCAAATTTCAACCCACAACTGTTCAAGTCTAACTGTTACAGATATTTTATGAACAGAGGACACCAGTAATCTGGTGTATGGATTATTTTTTTTTCCCCATTTGTTTTTCCTTCCTCCGTTCTGTTATTTAAAAAAAAAAAAAAAATCTGGAACAAATGTGATGCAGTGATGATGGATGTTGCGATTCGTTATGATAGCCATTTCTCAAGGGACTGCCTCAGCTGGCTGAAACGTGATGATATATGTTGGACAAAGGCGTAGTGCATTCAATGATGCATGACATTTTTTTTTTTTTTTCACTAGTGATTTTTTTTTTTTTTTTTCACTAGTGAAGTTGACAGTGTCCTGTTTTTTGAAGACCATGATGATTTCTGTTTTGGTGTTGATGGTGACTAAGAGTCATCTTTTTTTTACAAGAAAGAGGGTAGATTTGATAAGCCATGGAAAAATCATCTGTTATGAATGGCACATGAACTACTATTGATGCTGGTGTAAGTGTTGCTTCTAAGTATGGATCATATAACGTCAGATTCCATTCCTCAAACAAAGGCTTAAAAAAACGCTTATTTACGCCTTCACTGATAATTTGGCGTAGATTGTGAGTTGGAAGTAAATTAATGGTGATCTTACCGTTACCAGCATTAGCAATGCATTTCATGAAAGTTTGATAATGAGCTCTAGTATTGTCTAACTAAAGTATTATTATGTCATTAAGTTCCATGACCACTGAGAAGTGCTGGAAAAATGTAGTGTCTTTTTCATTGCATCTTCTTTCTCCACAATTTCTTTATTTGATTTCTCTGTGTTTCGTAGGTTCATTAAAACTGTCATCATTACAGTGTTCTGGGTATCAGCTAGCTTATGTTGATACGAGAGAATTTGTGCAATCTTGTTAAAATTTTTTATTTCCTCAAGATCATTTTCTGTAGCCAGTCCAAAAATGTTACCCAGAATTGCTTCACCTAGATTGAATAAACACATTTGTCACGTGTATGTGCGATATATGCTTTCAGTCTGCTAACTATGACTTCAGCCACTTCCTGTGGTGTATGATCATGTGAGGAAAAGCCTTTAAATACTGCTTCTAGAATTCTATTTGGTCTAGCTATATCCTGCAACATGACTGGTAAGTTGTAGCGTAGGTCCAGAGTAATTTCGTTGCTCACTATGTCTTGCACAATAGTTTGTAGAGGTGGCTGATGCGATAAGACAACCTTGTCTTACTACATGTCGAGGAGCTCCTCTTGCTAACAGCATAAAGAGAAGAATCCATGGAATAATTTTCTTGAGTACCTAACGAGAGAATAACTTTATTAGATAGCTAATCCAATGATGTTACCAAGTCATGCAAGGGGTGATGATGCTGGTGATGAACATTTCATTTATCTTGACTTTAATATAACTCTTGGAGAAAAATGACTCTGCTCTAAATTGTTCAGTGGAGTTTATATCGATTCCTAGGTCATGTGAATGCCTTGTTATGGTGATTGCTGAATTAGTTGCACCCATGTTTGTAGGTTTGGTATGCAATAGTCATTTATTCATATATGTAGTAATATCCTTTTTCATTTGTATCCGATGTATTATAATTGGAAACTAAATTTCTTGAGACCCTTTTTAAATGATCAGTATGAATTTGTTTCTCTTCATCACTTGATAGTTAAATAATACCTTACTGGCTGTTCTGTTAATTACCCTGTATGGGCCTTCAAATTTCTGTGACAGATTACTGTCTCTAGTGTGAATGATGCCATAGACAATATCACCTACTGTATGATGATATTTGATTCTTTTCCCCTCTTATTAAATGATTCCGTCATTTCTTTCTTGGACCCCGTTAACTGAACCTTAATTTTGTGTGTATCTCTTGGAACTCACATAAACGATGTTTAAGTTAATCATAATTGCACGCCTTCCAATATCTCGTTTGGGAGACGTTTGTCTGTCACGTACATTATAAAATGAGGTGTGTCTCTGACAGACTTGTTAATTGCGCAATTAACTGATGCTTCCACTCTGGGGATCCCATCACCCCAGTTTGCAAAATTCCCACAAAGTATGTGCCGTAGTACATCCAGTACTTTTTTTATTGTCTCCTTACCAATCTATTGGAGGCTGGATGATTGGTTAAAACATTAAACTTTTCTATATTATATTGTTTATATATTTGTTGTAGGATTGCAGAGTTAAATTCTCCTCCATTGTCACTTATTAGCACCTTTGGTGTGGTGAACCTACAGACAACATTACAGTATCTATGATTACCCGAGCGACTGTTTCTGCTGCCTTATCGTTAATTGGGACCAAAATTACATGTTGTGAGAAATGATCAGCAGCAACAAAAAGATACTGACTATGATTATTAGATAAAGGTAGTTTAAGTCAGTGCGACATCAACCGCGACAACGTCCCACGGTTGGTTAGGCGCAGGTTATTTTCCTATGGGTGTTGGTGTTAGCGAATAACCTTTGTGCTTTGCACATGATTCACAGCTGGACAGTATGGATATTAAGGTAGATAGTTTGGATAATCAACTGGGAATTAGAGAATTACCTTTGTCATTCATAACCCATGCTGAATGGTGGGTTAAAACTTGACCCTTTGACGTAGTTACAGGTAAATTATTTACTGAACTGATGTTATTTCTGAAAATTTTACTCTGGCTACTGCCATGTGATCAAACGCACCACAGAGAAGTCTTCCTAGTTCTGAGGGTGAAGAAACTACTGGAAATCGTAATATTCATTCCAAAAACGTTACTTAAATATGTACTACACTGATATATTTCCCTGTTTCAAAATGAGAATTAGAATTATTAAAGGGGATTGGTGAACTGCTCTGGAGAGGTTTGTATTGGGAGATGATGTGATGGCACGAAAGCTTCTTGGTGTTCATGCCACACAAAGGGAGAGCGGCAGTTCGTGGTAAATGATTATTTTTATGATCTTATGTAATACACTTAAGGATTGCTTGTTTGAAATGTTCTTTTAAGGAATGTATAAACAGGCTACACATAAGTAATACAACAGCATGGCAAAATTTGTTACCATTAATCAGTAACAAGATTTGGGTTCATTAGGTTTATATATATAAATATATATATATATATATATATATATATATATATATATATATATATATATATATATATATATATATTAAAACCTACTTAGTTTTTAAAACCCCTAAAACGCGGCTGTGTACTGGCGATCCCCCCGCTGTGGCGGGGTTGTAGCGGGGTCTGAGTACCTGTGGAAAAATATTTGCCAAAAATCATAGATTAACCCTAGAGCATTAAAATTTTTATGGCATATAGTACTTACATTCAGCTTTCTCCTGAGCCACATGTTGAGCCTTCGTTGACTACCAAAGGACTTGTGAAGACTTGCAAAGTTGGGTAACAAAGTCTTCACTCTCACACCTCCAGAAACCCGGTTTTCTTTCTACCACAGCCTCAATCTGTCACAGTACACTTTATACAACAACGTACAGGTTGTTTGGAATCCGAATTTGTAAATAAGAACTGAAAATAAGGCTAAAATGAACGGAGCCCACGGCCGACATGCAGCGCGGTTGCGATCTTCCCGTCAATATTGTCACATTTGCCTTTTCTCGGCAAAAAACACGTATACTACATTTTTTTTCATCATAGGACTTCGCAAACGTTTGCCTGTCACTATTACGGCCATAAAAATCACTGTCACTGCCAGTATTGTGGATTGGGACTGAGGAAGACCACCGCGGCGCGAATTTATTCTGCCTTACGGCAGGCACTTTATTCTCGCTCCTGTCGGCCACTCGCACTTCATTTCTATCGCTCACTTTCACTGTATCTGTTCTTTTTTTTGCCTTATTCATCAGTGTCACTGTCCAGTGTTATAAAAATAATATTTTCTACACAACAAACTGTCACTGTCAGAACATAGAATAGGAAAATATGCTTTCATCTTCTTACACTGGAGTGACTGTCACTCGTAATACTTATATTATTACTATGTACAATTATTTACACCAAAAAACACTGTCACTGTCAGTGCTTTTACAAGTACATACACTAATTTACACTCATCAGGCTGTCACTGTCAGCACGTAAAAGAAAACTAGACACTAGTATCACTGTCACTCTCAGTATTATTTCCAAGAATCTTACCCTTATTTTCAAAATCTACTTAGGCTGTGGTAGTCAAAGAAACACGGGTAAGCACAGAGGGGAACTTTGCACTCTTTGCACTGCAAGGAGATGCGCCTAAAGGTTCGGTCCTGCCTGGTAGTGTGGCTGCACACATGACACCTCCTCAGTGCTTTTCCCCTCTTGGCAGTGGCAGGCAGTGGCTCCAGGCGGTGTCGCTGAAGGTAGTCCTGACACTGTAGGCGGTCTGGAGGTGTGTGAGGGTGGCGTTTGGGACCTGTAGAAAGAACCTGGCCGTAACGCTGAAGCAGCTGGTAGACACAAGTCTTGGAAAATCGTCTGAGAGAGTAGTTGGCTGGCTTCCTGTTCTTGATTTTATACAGGGCAGTACTCCCGAGGTGGATGGAAAGCTGATGACAGGGAGTGCTGGAGCTCCCGTTTCATCAGCCCTCAGGACTAGTTCCTGACCATCCCCCTTTGCTGAACTTTTTCAGTGTCTCAGTTACACAGAGAGTAGGCCAGCATGCTCTCCAGTACAAATTTCTCTATCTATCTTCACCAAACTACATGCACAGTACACACTACACTTCCTATTCAAAATTTACCAAAATGGCGTCAATTCACCCAGCCTCGGAGTCCCCAGGGGGGGGGACCATAAATGCCCCCACCATCTGCCCCTCTCCCGGTGACGACTCGAGGTGCCTGGAACCACTGTCTGACTCTCTTCTTCTTCATTTCTGCAACATTCGCGGCCTTTCATCTAACTTTCGCTCTGTTGAGCACCACCTCTTCTCCTCTAAACCTCACCTTCTTTTTCTAACGGAGACTCAGCTGTCTGAGGCAACTGACAGCAAACCCTTTTCTGTATCCTCCTACTTTCTCTATACTCATTTCAAAGCCAAAGGTGGCTGTTGTGTATACATACGCAACGACTTATCTTGCTCTCGTGTTCCTGAACTTGATTCTTCTGAATTCTCCACTCTCTGGCTTCGGCTTTCCTGTCATTCTCTGACTAAATATATCTGTGCTGTTTACTTATCCCCTAATTCTACTGACTATCAAAAATTCTTCGACTATCTTACTTCTACGATGGAACACATTCTGTCCATTTCTCCTTTCTCTGAAATCTCCATTCTTGGAGATTTCAATGTTCACCACCACCTTTGGCTCTCCTCTCCTTTCACGGATCCACCTGGTGAACAAGCCTACATCTTTTCTATCCTTAATGACCTAGAGCAGCTTGTACAGCACCCTACCCGTATCCCTGACCGCCTTGGAGAGAGCTCCAACATACTTGACCTCTTCCTCACAACTAATCCTTCTGCTTACTCTGTTAATCTTTTCTCTCCGTTGGGCTCCTCCGATCACAACCTTATTACCTTAGCCTGTCCTATCGCTCCAGTACGGCCTGCGGACCCTCCAGGGAAACGTCGTCTCTGGCATTTTGGAGCTGCGGACTGGGAGGCCCTCAGGCAGTACTTCTTTGATTTTCCCTGGAATGATTATTGCTTCCATGGCCGTGAGCCATCTGAGTGTGCCTTGCGCATTACGGAGGATATTCTCTCGGGCATGGAAGCATACATTCCTTTCTCATATCCTTTGACTAACGCAAGAAAGCCTTGGTTTAATCACGCTTGTTCTAATGCTGTCCGCAACAAGGAGAAGGCCTACAAAAGGTACCGGAGCCAACCCACCCCTGAATCACATAATCTTTACATTTCTGCCCGGAATCGTGCTAAGTCTGTTCTTTGCTCTACTAAAAATAATTTCATCCATACTAAATGCTCTCAACTCTCCAACTCGAATTCTTCCCGCTCCTTCTGGCACCTTGCCAAAAATCTTTCTAACAACTTTACCTCATCATCCTTCCCTCCTCTTTTCTACTCTGATGGTTCTGTAGCTATTTCTTCTACTGATAAAGCAGATCTCTTCGCACAGACTTTCTCCTCCAATTCCACCTTAGACGATTCCGGTGCTGTTCCTCCATCACTTCACTCCTCTGACTTCCTCATGGCTGACATTAAAATTTCTTCAGTTGATGTATTTTCTGCCATTACTGGCCTCAGTACTAACAAGGCATATGGGCCTGATGGGGTCCCTCCTGTTGTTCTCAAAAACTGTGCTTCTGTGCTTACACCCTGCCTAGGCAAACTATTTCGCCTTTGTCTGTCAACTTGTACCTTTCCTTCTTGCTGGAAGTTTGCTCTCATTCAGCCAGTCCCAAAGAAGGGTGACCACTCCCAACCCTCCAACTATCGTCCAATTGCTTTAACGTCCTGTATTTCAAAAGTTTTCGAGTCAATTCTTAATAAAATAAATTTTAAGGCATCTTTCCTATCACAACCTTCTTTCCGATCGTCAGTATGGGTTCCGTCAGGGATGCTCCACTGGCGATCTTCTCACCTACCTTTCAGACTCCTGGTCATCCTCCTTTCGGGACTTTGGCGAAAGCTTTGCCATTGCACTTGACATCTCAAAGGCTTTCGATCGAGTCTGGCATAAATCTTTAATTTCCAAACTGCCCTCCTACGGTTTCTATCCTTCTATCTGTACCTTCATCGCTAGCTTCCTTTCTGGTCGTTCTATAGCTGCTGTCGTAGACGGCCATCGTTCTTCTCCTAGATCTATCAACAGTGGTGTTCCTCAGGGCTCTGTCCTATCACCAACTCTCTTCGTTTTATTCATCAATGATCTTCTAAGCTGTACATCTAACCCTATCCACTCATACGCTGATGACTCCACCCTTCACCTTTCCATTCGGTTCCCGCAATGCCCATCTCAACAGTTACTTCAAGAAACAAGGGATGAGGCTATGGCACACCTAATGTCTGACTTGGCTCATATCTCTGACTGGGGTAAAAATAATATGGTTGTCTTTAATGCTTCTAAGACTCAGTTCTTACACCTATCAACCCGACAAAATCTTCCACAGGTATACCCACTAATGTTTAATAATATTCAGATTAATCCTGCATCATCCTTGAACATGCTTGGGGTTTCATTTACTCGGGACTTATCTTGGAAAGATCAAATTACATCTCTTGTAAAATCTGCTTCCAAGAGATTGGGTGTGCTAAGCCGACTCCGCTCTTTCTTTACCCCTGCACAATTGTTGACTCTATACAGGGGTTTTATCCGCCCCTGTGTGGAGTACAACTCTCATGTGTGGGGAGGCTCCCCACATACAGCTCTTCTCAATAGGGTGGCGTCAAAGGCTTTTCGTCTCATTAACTCTCCTCCTCTTACTGACTCCCTTCAACCTCTGTCTCTTCGCCGCACTGTTGCATCTTTATCTCTTTTCTATCGCTACTTTAATGGTCACTGCTCCTCTGAACTGTCTGCTTGCATTCCTCCACCTCTACGACGGGCGCGTAGCACCCGTCTGGCAGCAAACTCTCATCCCTTTTCTGTCCAACTCTCTAATGCAAGAGTTAACCATTACTCCCAGTCTTTCATTCATGCAACAGGTCAGCTCTGGAACTGTCTCCCTCTGTCTGTATTTCCTCCTGCCTATGATCTCCAGTCTTTCAAACGCAGTGTGTCCAGGCATCTCAAAATGATCGGATCTTGAATTTGGCTCTCTATTGTATTTTGTTTTTCTCTTGGAGGGAACTGTTACTGCGGGCTCATGGCCTTTGGTTCCTTCTTCCTCGCATTAAAAAAAAAAAAAAAATATCAATCAAGTGCAAGAACACCTTCCTGTACCAACGACGATTTTTCCTCAGGCAGTCAATCTCTCCAATCATCATATCAGACTTGTCCACCAGCCGCATATTGACGTTATAGTCAATGACAGCATCAGGCTTCATCACAGGCTCGCCAGTCCTTCTGTCGACCTTCCCTGTTGCCAGCATTTCACCCTTGTGTATTGTGGTGAGCATGTTCACGACTCTCTTATCATGCCACCTGATCGCAAGCATCTTGTCAGATTTCTTCAGGTGCACGTCTCCCCGCTTTGACTTTTCAGCCTCGGGGAAGGCAGGGTAATGTGCCCTTTTACTTCTGACAGTGCCACAGGAGCCGACGCCGTGTTCAGAAAGGTACTTGGCGAGTTTAGGAGCGGTATAGTAATTGTCCGTATACAGGACATGATTCTCGCCAAAGTACTTTTCCAAAAGCACTTTCACCACAGAACCAGAGAATCCAAGGGGGTCAGTCTTATCCAAATCGACATTGCTGGCGGTGTAAATGACGAAGTCAAGGATGAACCCCGTCTTGCAGTCGCACAGCACGAAAAACTTGATTCCAAAGCGGTGGCGTTTGCTTGGAATGTACTGGACGAACCGAAGACGGCCCCTGAACAATACCAAAGACTCGTCAATCACGACTTTCTTGAACGGGCGCAAGAACCTCGTAAACTTATCCTTGATCATGTTCAGGATTCCCCTCACTTTCCATAATGGGTCAGTTTGGGAAGGCTCATCATTGTTCGCGAAGTGTAGATAAGTCATCAGCTGCCTAAAACGATCGCGGCTCATGTATTTATTGAAAATGGGTGTTGGGCACAGCTCGTCGGAAGTCCAATATTCTTCTAACTTGTGTTTCCAGTTGTGCGGCATTAGCAACATCAATCCAATAAATACAAAAAGCTCGCGGATCGTAAGAGGCACCCATGATGCCATCCGCGACGTGGATGGCGTGGCCGCCTCACCTTCTCCTTCGCGAACTGGAGCACATTGCCCCTCGTACCTGTTTGTCTCGGTACAGATGTGCTCCATAACCTCGTCGTCAAGGAAGGCCAACAGGTAGTCAAGGCATTCACCATCCTCGTCCACAGGGAAGTCAGCCTGAAGTCCACACTCACTGTCGTCAAAGGGCAGATCCTCAGGCACAAAATCTGATCCCTCTGACCACACGAAGGCATCCAGCGTTCCCTGCCTAGGTTAGGAGGTGCTTGGGGCGGCGGGGGGTGAGGCAGGTCGTGTGGGAGTGGGTGAGGCAGGCGGGGCAACAGTAGGTGAGGCAGAGGCTATCCCAGGTCGTGTTGGTGTTGTGGTGGTGGTGGTGGGAGGGACATTATCACTTGGGTCAAGGTCACTCACGGTGGCGTGACTCCTGAGTTGCCTAGTGCGAGCTAGCCTTATACTATGGGACTTAACTCTACCAACACAAACACTAGGCCTACGATAACCTCTCAAACGTAAAGATGCTCTTTTACTTCCCTTTCTCGGTGGTGAAGGAGACTCCGACGACTCAGGAGACAGGACAGCAGAGGAGGAGGACGAGAGAACAGGGCTGGGAGTACGTGGCGGGCTTGCGGTGGCGTGACGTGGCGTAAGGGACAATGGCGGTGAGCTGGGGTCACCGCTCCTTTTCCGTTTTTTCCCCCTTCCCATACTCGAGGCCCCTTCTCACCGGAGCCTTCCCTGTTGAGGTGCTGGGCACTGACACAGTCTCCACCAGCACAGAAACAATCACTTCTGGCCTGGACTCTGCACTAGATTGTGTCTCAGACTCAGCCAGGCTCGACCACACACCGACGTCACTGCCATAGTCCATTGAGGCTTTCAAAAGTTCTGAGGCTATTGCAGAGTCACTTAGCCCCTTAGTAGTTCCTGGTAAGGTTTTGAAGGGGGTTGAGGTCACAAAACCCTTTTTCGGAGGGCTAGAAGGCACAGACTCGGAAGAGCTCGAGTTAGACATGGTGTCACCGTGGCAGATTTGCGTGGACTGACGCTATTCTGGGGCAAACCGCGCGAAAAAATGACAGTGTGACAACTGGGGAAACAAGCGTTTCCCAGTAGCAAAAAGTGCTTGCGAGATGACGGCGCAGATTGACACGTATCAGCCGTCCGCGCGTTGCCATATCGCACGACGAGGGAGGGCCGCGCATCGGTGCGTCGGTGGGTAAAAAAAATGAGACTTGGCAACAACCGAGGTCAGTAGTACAAAGGTCAAGTGTGCTAAACGTAGCTCATGGGTGGGGGGACTGATAGACAATACCAGCTGGAGCATGCTTGCCCGCGGTTATTCAAAATTAACTCAAATCGCAAATGCGACGACCCACCGTTCTGCCCTTTGGGCCGACCGTCGCAAATGCGACGATCCGGGTTTTAGGGGTTAACACGTTGACCGCTTATCGGGCCATCGATGTACCGGGCAGAAGTTTCCCCCTCAGCGTATTGGTACATCCTTGACCCGAATGTCCTTTTTCAAAAGCTTTTGAAAATGTGAGTATATAATCAATATTTATTTCCATTTGCATTTATTAAAGCTACAAATGTGCTGCAATGGTATTATTTAATACAAAAAATACTTATACATATAGGTAAGTTATTGATTAATAATCAGCTAAAAATTTATTTGTTTTTCTTTCATCATTTTTTATGCACAAAATATTTGTGTGACAAAATACAGTTCAAGAGATTTTTTTTAAATAATAAAATACACTTGATAGCGTGCATATAAAATACAAGTCAACAGTTCAGCTAAGAAACAGACACATTCTCTATGCAGTCGAGTATATGTAGGGAATAATGAGGCTTTCTAGTAACCATGCACAATGCCACAGCTTAATAAAGCATACTTAACTAGAGGAAGCGGCATTAGTCTGGTAGCTTATGTGAGAGTCATAATCTATCACATTATAAATTATACCACAATTAGCTTGAAGAAGTTGAGGTTACACAAGGAAAACCCTATAAATGACAGACACCTCATGTTCTAGAATTCAGGGGTTCCCAAACACGGGGTCGCGACCCCAAATGGGGTCGAAAGATATTTCAGAAAGGGTCGCACATGGATCATGGGGTCGATGGGGTCGCATGGAGGTCATGCGATCAAGTAAATCTACATGCCCAGGGTCTTAAACCAATTAGAATTAGCTCAACACCCTTACAACAACTAGCACTTTCTTAATTAATACTGGACTGCAAAAGTCGATATTATGTGCTAATGCACACTGCTGTCAGATGGCTTTCAAGGGGAAAGACATTGGAAAGTTTTTTCCTTCGGTGAACTGCCGACCCTCCAACAAGATCACGCCCACAGGAATGCTGAATATTTCCGACCCCCACTTCCTTGCTAGCCTTGCACTTCTGACAGACATATTTGAACATGTAAACAAATTCAGTACTGAACTTCAAGGAAATGGATGTTTGATCTTCAGAGTACAATTAAGGCTTTCATAAGCAAGGTGAATCTACTCCAAGGTCAGGCTGAAACTGATAACCCTTTCCATCACTACATGGAATTCACGGCTGCGATAGATGTGGATTTTGATGACATGCCGGATATCACGGAGAAAAAAGATGTACTGGAATATTTACAGGAATCGGCGAAAAATATAAATCCTAGATTCACTGGTTTTCTTAGCGAGTCTTTTTATTTTGTTCAGTATCCATTCAAGACAAAGGTGGAACAGTGTGGTTATATTGCGCTCGAAATGGCAGAGTTACAGACTGACAACGAGGCAAGGGTGAACTTTGACGCCTGTGATAACCTGGCAGAATTCTGGATCTCCCTGTCAGAGAGGCATTCGGCGAAAAACAACAACAACAACAAAGAAAAAGAATTCTCAAAGTTCTAGCACAGTTTGGTTCAACCTATGTCTCTGAGGCGGCTTCCTCATAAATATTTTTTATAAAAAAATGATTACCGTAACAGAATTTCAAACATGAAGTTAGAAAATTACACGCTGTGTTGCTTAACGTCATACAGGCTTGCTCTCAGGTAACAGGTACGGTAAAAAAAAAAAAAAAAAAAAAAATCGAATGAACATATATTTCTGTGATATGCGAAATTTGGCACACATTCTATGACAGGGCTATAACTTAGGAAAAATATGTATTCTATTGTTTATCTGAAATAACAGTTTTACTATATTTCTCGATTTTCATAATTTATGACGTCTGTAATTTATGTTAACTTAAAGTACACTGTTTTGAGATAAGCAGTATAACATTTTTTTTTCTCAACTGTGTTAATAAAAACGTTTTCTTATTATTTACTGCTTTCCAAAAATAAAAAAATCTGTGCTATGTAGTTTTACTATGTTCAATAATATTACTGCAGTTACTACATTTATTATTTTACTGTTAAATAAATATTTACAGAGTATGCTTTATTAACATAGAAATACATACAAATTATAAAATATGCTTTAAAAATGTATGCCCAGCAGCTATTTCATACATTCACACACACACACACACACACACACACACACACACATTATATATATATATATATATATATATATATATATATATATATATATATATATATATATATATATATATATATATATATATAAATATATATATATATATATATATATATATATATATATATATATATATATGACAGATCCACGGGGAGGTCAAGTCACGTGACTTCCCCCCCCCCCCAGAGCAGTTTGCACTGGAGTGGGTCGCACTGGGAGGGCAACAAGTCCAGATTGGGTCACAATAGAAAATGTCTGGGAATCCATGTTCTAGATAATTATAGAATACATTCGTGCTCCAGAATGCTTGCTATCCAGCACGATATAATATGCCGCGTTGGTGAACTAGGCTGGACAAGTAATTCCTATAAATCACCGACTACGAAGACACTGGATGCAAAGCCTCAGTAATGTAATATGCGTCGGTATAATTACCGCCCGCGTTTTAGCGAGGTAGAGTGATGTTTTTACCCACCTCTGTGTGTGTGTGTGTGTGTGTGTGTGTGTGTGTGTGTGTGTGTGTGTGTGTGTTCTTACCTACCTAATTTTTCTTACCTAATTGTATCTTTACAGGAATGAGTCAAGCTCGTACTGTCCCGTGTCTTAAACCATATTTATCGTACGTATCCTTAAATTTGTGAATTGTTTTGGCACACACTGTTTCATTCGGTAGTGCATTCCATTGGTCAATCGCTCTGTTTGGGAAACTGAATTTCCTTACGTCTTTATCACCTCTCTTCGTATGCATTTTTTTGCAGTGTCCTCTTGCTGATGCTTCTCCATGTGTTAAGTAATCATTTATGTCTATTTTCTCCTTCCCTGATATGCACTTATATAGCATTATCATGTCACCTCTTTTCCTTCGCTCCTGTAGTGTTGGTAGATTCAGTTTATTTAGTTTTTCTTCGTAGCTTAGGTCCCTTAAGCTTGGTATCCATCTTGAAGCGGCCCTTTGAACTTTTTCAATCTTGTCTATATGCTTTTTGAGATGAGGACTCCAGACTACTGATGCATATTCCAGGGTTGGTCTAATGAATGATGTTATTATCCTTCTTAGCATGTCTTCATTTATGTATGTGAATGCTATTCTCATATTTGCAAACAGTGTATACATGTTCCGTACCTTCTCGCTGATGTGGCCAGCCGGAGATAGTCTGTTATTGATAATCACACCTAGGTCTTTCTCTCTTTCTGATGTGTATAGGGTTTTATTTCCTAACTTATAATCCCAATCAGGTCTTTTTCCACTTTTACCAAACTTGATTACATGACACTTGTCCACATTGAATTCCATTTGCCATGTACTACTCCATTCATGAAGTTTATTTAATTCTTCTTGTAGCTCTTTACAAGAGTCTGTGTTAGTAATTCTCCTTTGTATTTTTGCATCATCTGGAAACATATTCAGATAGCTCTCATTTCCAGTGTTACTGTTTATATCATTTATATACACTAAAAACATGATTGGTGCCAGCACTGAACTCTGTGGTACTCCACTAGTCACTTCTTTCCATGATGACTAGTTTCCTCTTAGTACTGTTCTCATTTCTCTTTTTATGAGAAAGTCTTGCATCCAACAATGGAACACATATACCTGTCCACTCCATCACTTTTAAATTTTAAATGTGATCAGCGTGCATCCCAGAGTATGTACAGTAGTCAGCAGTGATATGAGAAGGACAGATCTGGGAAATTATCATATGAAAAGGTCCTTGTCCCTAACCTGGCACACTCGGTTTTAATTATATGGCTGTAAGTCCTCTTTATAGGTCTGGGATGTGTGTGGGGAAATTATTATCACTACAGTTACAAATAATAATAACAATAATAATAATAATAATAATAATAATAGAAATAAAACAATGGTAAGACATGCTATGTTTTATAACTGACGAGTGGGAGAAGATTCTGAATGATAACAGTTTGCCTCGAATTCCTCCTTCATGGTACAGTTTCCATAAAAGTCTTTGGTGTGGTACTGTGTCAAAAGCTTTCTTGAAATCTAAATAGATACTGTCCACCCATCCTTCCCTTTCCTGTATTGTGTTTGTTACTCTGTCATAGTAGCTCAGCAGATTAGTAACACATGATTTTCCTTTTCTGAAACCAAACTGTCTTTCTGTTATCATACTGTGTTCTTGTAGATGGTTTACCCAAGCTTTTCTTATAAGCTTTTCTAATACCTTGCTTACAACACTGGTCAGTGATACTGGTCGGTAGTTGAGTGGATTTTGTCTATTTCCTTTCTTGAATAAGGGGACAATATTTGTTTTTTTTCCAAATATCAGGTAGTTTACCTTGACTCAAGGATTTCTTGAAAATTAAAAATAATGGTTTACTTAACTCCTTTGCACATTCTCGTATTACCCAACATGAAATTTCATCAGGACCACTTGCTTTTCCTCTGTCTAATCTACCTAACTCCTCCTGTATTACTTTTTCTGCTATTTGTATATCTGGTAGTATGTGTGGACATGCATGTTCCACATAGTCCCTCTCAAAATTTTTTTCTTCTGTAAAAACTGATTGGAAACTCTTATTTAGTGCTTCACAAATATCCTTCTCTTGTGTATAAGTGATTCCCTCGTCCGTAATTGATTGTATTATATATCTTTTACTTTGGTTTTGCTTCTGATATAGCTGTAAAACAGCTTTGGTTGATCACTACTTTTATTTATTATATCCTCCTCAAACTGTTTTTGGGCTTCCCTCCTTATTCTTGTGTAATCGTTTCTTGCCTGTTTGTAATTATTATACGCCCTTTCACTATTGTGTCTTCTGTATCTATTCCACAACAAATCTCTTCTTTCTTTTGATTTTTTACATTCTGTATTGAACCATTTCTGTATTTTCTTATCTGCTTCTTTGTGCTGTGGGATGTACTTCTGGACTCCTATTTCATAAAATTCACAGAATTTTTTATATACAGCATTTAAATCTTGTCCTCTAAGCTCATTTTCCCAATCAACTTCTAAGAAATACTTCTTTAGGTCTTGATAATTTCCCTTTTTATAGTTTAGGCTCTTTTTGTAACTGTCATTGCTGTTTACTATGTCATATGCTATCCTGAAGTTATAATTTAGTACTGCATGATCGCTTTTGCCGAGTGGAGGTGTGTGTGTGTGTGTGTGTGTGTGTGTGTGTGTGTGTGTGTGTGTGTGTGTGTGTGTGTGTGTGTGTGTGTGTGTGTGTGTTCCCATTATATCTCATGCACAGCTTGAGCTGTCAACGTGAAACCTTCAGGGTATCAAGACATGGCTAAAATCTTGAAAAAATTCGAAAGTGGGCACTCATGGTCAAGGTCAAGGCCACCAAAATGACTGTCAAAGGTCAGATAGTATTTATTGCCCATCTTAAGCATCATCATATCTCATGAATGGCTTTGGGCTATCAACATGAAGCCTTCGGGATATCAAGATATGGCCAAAATCTTGGAAGAGTTCAAAAACGGGTACTGGAGGTCAAGGTCAGGTCACGAAAATGGCAGCCAAAGGTCAACTACTTTTTATCGTCTGCCTTTAGCACCATTATATCTCATGAACAGCTTGACCTATCAGCATAAAACCTTCAAGGTATCAAGATATGGCCAAAATCTTGGGCTTGGCCAACAGCATATTCTGGCCGGTGATTAGCATTCAGCTCTCGAATGCTTTTCTTCATTTCATTATGATGTGTGCTGTCATTCGACATAATGTAAGAAAATGGATGGCTAACATTCTTGAAATTCATTGAATAACAGTTTCTTTGTTCATTCTGAACAAAAGGTATCATAAGGAAAATGTTTCGAGTCTGAACTGGGATGATGACCAAACAATGAACCGCCATCTAGTAGAGGTGTAAAGGAACTTGCGTCATCCACCATGAATGTATTAGGTTATTCTCTTTGGGACTCTGCCTGTTGTGTTGGAATAGACAGTAGACTACAAAGTTGCCTGTCGTCTGTGAGCCAAAAGGGTGTCATGTAATTGCTTAACTAGTAAAATATTATTCCTCTCTCCTTAGAATACTACAGGGTTTTCTGTGGCTATCAAAGTTTTACTATGTTTTGTTGTTTAAAAGTAGGGCAATAATATCCTCCTGATTTTTTTTTCCACATTTCCTGGTAGAGCATAGTAAAAGTGTTTGGAGCAGAAATGTGTTAAGTTACAACTGTACGTACTTCTGTGGACTCTTTCTAACGATGCTTTGTTAGAAAAGTGTGTCACATTACAGGTTTTAACTTCAAATGTATTCTTCTCCATCTACGACGGGGTATGCACGGATAGAGGTCATTTACAAAAGGTCAGAGGTTCATGAAGGTAAAGGATTCCTGTTTGTGCTGATAGTTCCTAGCTGGCAGAGTTTCTGTGCTGTCATCGGCTATGCATCATCATGTATCGTTTAACACTCTGTCTTCTGCCTGGCAAAACTGCTGACTTTCTGCACTTGGACACTCTGTTCATCATATGACATACTGAAGGTTAGCATACCTGGTGAGCCTTGTCAACCAGCCGGGAGAGCTGTGCCTGCGTCTCGTTAGTGTCCTGGCCATACCCACCAACCTCGAACACACCAACACCCCAGGATGATCGCAGGTCATCCATCTAGAATACAAAATATGTAACTCTGTGCACTTAAAAACTATATCTCTTCATTATCTACAATCTCTCCTGATAAAAATTGCATATATATACTGTCACTGTAAAACTCCACGTAGTGTCATATTTCTTTTCAGTAATTTTTCCATAGGCAGAAAGCTCAGCACTGTATAGTTATCCAAAAGGCATGTTATTGTATGAAGAAAAGTACAGAATATATACGAATAAAATCTTCCACAGTTCAAGGAAGAAGCAATTTGCCATTGTGTGTGTGTGTGTGTGTGTGTGTGTGTGTGTGTGTGTGTGTGTGTGAGAGAGAGAGAGAGAGAGAGAGAGAGAGAGAGAGAGAGAGAGATTTAACACAATATATCAAGCGGTTTCTATCCTATTTTGACCTAACTTGCAGAAGGGGTTGAGGGTTTTTGAAATAAACTTTTTTTTTTTTTTTTTTAGACAAGTAAACAAAACTCGTGAGAAAGTTCTGATTTAGACGAAATTCTGAATGATCTAGCAAGCTGCCATCCTCCAGCCTTGGCAGAGAGCTACAATAAGACCTATTCTTTAATATTGTGTCACCTAAGAATTTAAGGGTTTTTGGACTTCATATTTTTTATCTAAAAACCCATACACCTGGTCAGTCCCCTCCAGTTTGCAGTTTTCGTATCTGTGCATGCGCAGTGCGAGGAGTGTGACGTGTAGTACTGTCATGGCTACATCACTCTGCCAAGCACGTGCACCAACTCCACCCCACTAGTGAACGTGTTGCCATCATTCTGAACGCTACCCTATTAGAGTGATATGAAATACTTTGGACCTGCTACCGTCACTGATCTAGAGGTCGAGATAGTACTCAGCGACGACAACGTCCCGTCTGAGGAAGCGTGGTCTTCATTTGACCTACACAGACACCAGGGCTCTAAATTTACTGCAGTTGCGGTGACTCCCAGACTGCCTCAACCTGTAGACCCCCCACTTTGTTCCACAGGGCTCAACCACTGCCAAACGCCCCATGGAACATGCTTTGGATATGAACAGTGAACCATCATCTTCTGCTGCAAAAACATCAAAACACAATTAAATTTCTTCTCAGCACAAAGTTCCTGATCGCTTCCTCCCTAGCCTCACTCCGCCTAAGACACCTTTCCGGCCTGTACCAGTTCCCCCAGCATTTGCTCCCCAGGCTGAGTGCGTCAAACTCCTCTTCAAAGAGTACCCGACTGTTGATATGAAGATTCGTTGGCTAACAGAGGTCACCAAGACGTTTTGTCTCGATTGGGGACAAGCTGAGGTCAAGATGTCTGCCATCACCTTCAGCTTCGTTTATATCTCAAGATGACTTACAGACAACGTAGGGTCACGAGTGGTGAGTTCCAGTCCTTGTCTGTGGATGTTCAGGACTCAGTCGACAGACCATGTAAGTTCCCTACCTACCTCATTACCCACTATCCTGTCGGCATTGGCTCTGCCTTGGCCAAAGAACTCCCTGCCACCTACACTGCTTGCTGTTTCCATCAAAATGGGATGCCCATCAACCGGCTTGTTTCTGCTGTAGTCTCCCAGACCCCTCTCTGCCAGTTGTCAACTTCAGTTTCTTCCTTCACCTCCCAGGCTATGAGCTATGCAGAATGAAGGGCGAACAGCCATAGTGCTTCAAATGCTGGGTAATTGACATATATCACGCTACTGCTATGCCTCAGAGAAGTGCTCTTGGTGTGCTGCTGTCGATGCCTCCCGGACTTGCCCATATCGCACCCCTTCACCACCATTGCTGCTACCACTTCTACTCTGGAACTGCTACCCTTACCTGCACAGGACACCTTGCAATGGAGATGTCCTCATTGTTTTAGGACAGGAGTCAATGTGTGGCATGGTTGTACCAAATGCTCATGCCCTGCCACAACTCTTAGAGCTGTGCTACCACATGCATCATCACCACCACCACTGCCATTGCCACCAGACACTGTCACCTCACCTGCCTCTTCTACTCCCAGTTCTGCAGAAGCACTTGCCCTCCATGAAGCCATTGCTTCTCTCATGTCTCGGTGCACAGTGCTTACAGCACACTTTAATGCTGCTGAGGCACACATCGATGGGCTGGTCAGCCAGTACACCAGCACAGAATGCACCTTCACTTCCTTATTGAGTCTCACCAGATTATTATCACAACCATCACCATCCTCAGAGAAGCTGGATGCTATTGCCTCTCACCTTGAGAGGATTAGTGATATATCGATAAAGGACCCCTCCATATTACACCACAAAACAATTCTCATGCTATCTCCTCATCCCCGCCTGACTCAGAAACGTAAACATTAAATTTGCTAACCGAATGGTTCTTCATGTTACCTTTCGTAAGGCCTGTTGAGTCAGAAGTCATTCGAAACTTCCTGCACTTAAGAGCTATGTATGTCACCATCACACCCATGGAATGTTCATTAATGATTTTTTTTTTTTTTTTTTTTGGTCATCCTCTACCTGGAGAAGAGGCTCCCTCACTTACTGGCCACATTTCGTAGGTTCAGCATGCCAGAAATGGTTTCATTAGTTACAGTCATTCCTCAATACCACATCAACTTCTCTGCTCTGTAGATGATGATATGACCTTTAAGCTTTTTGAGGTAACAGTGGATGATGGGAGGATCTGCTTATGTGATATCTATTCTGCTCCTGGATGGATTAATCTCCCTGCCCTCCCAACTCCTACAAATCTTGGCATAATCTACATGGGTGACTTAAATGCCCAACATCCTGCTCTAGATGACCTCTCTGCCACTCCAAATCGCTATGGGCTTCCTCTCCTTAAATACATACGTCACTACGAACTCACTAGCTGGGACAAAGTTGGTGCCACACACAAACGTGCAGGCACTCTTGATCACATCATAATATTCAGGCTAGTGCCGTCCCACATCTCATGTTCTTCTATCCCAACCCTCTTCTCGGACCACATTGCTCTCAGCCTCCATTATTTCGTCCCTGCTGGATCTTCCCCTCTTCACACTTGCACCCGCATTACCATTCCTCCTAAGTAGTTCTCTACGTATGTCTCTATTATTTTCAACCTCCTCCCCACGTTTGATTTACAATCTCCTGATAATTTCTATTCCTCCCTGGTAAACTTCACACATTACTTCCACAGCCGCTATGTTACAAGCCCACACCTTAGCCTCCACCATGCTCATTGCCTCATCTGAGGCAATATGCAAGCCATCCCTGGCCATGCTGGTCACTTCATATGAGGCAATGAGTCTTGATGCCATAATTTCAAGCACAAGGAAGCATCAATTGTTTGCATGGGAATGTTGAGTCTCCCTCTACAACATCAAAGCTGTTGCCAAACCTGCCACACTGCAGTTGCCAAATACCACATATTTAGTAATTCAGATATGCAGGCCACTCCTGGCCAAGCTGATCACCTCATATGAGGTGATGGGTCTCTGTGCCATAATTTCAAGCACAAGGAAGCGTCAGTGGTTTCTATGGATATGTTGAGTCTCCCTTTACAGCATCAGAGCTGTTGCCAAACCCTGCCACACTACAGTTGCCAAATACCACATATTTAGTAATTCGGTGCTCGTTTGTAGCCCAGCAATGGGAGATTCACACCCCTCTACCTCCCATGGTATTGGCGACGCATAACTCCCCTCACACCCATCTAAGAAGCTTAAATTACAAAAAGACAAGGGTGATGAAGAGTTCGAGCTCAGAAACACTTGGTCTGATGACAAAAAAAATAACTTGATACTAAAATAAAATGTCCTAAAAAATGACTCAGGGAAGGTAATCAGGTTGATAAGAATTTGTGCAGTGGGAGGTGAAAGCCACCCTGAAGTTCATACTTCGGCACGTGATCAGTGCATCCTCCAAGCAGAAAGGAGGGTGATGGAAGATGGTCTCTTTTTCCAGGGGCAACCAACACGTGACCGTCAGCACCGGTACCAGACGTCAAGAGATGATCTAACTACCCTCCAGAAATGCATCCATACTAAATCCTGGCAGAAGTTCACAGATCCCATCAACGATCAGATGAGTGATGGAATCATGTGGCATCTAATAAACAAGACTGTCAGGAAAAAAAACTTTCAGTGCTCTCCACCACTGTCCAGCTGAGTACGCAACAAGACCCCATTAAAACATGCCCTGAACAAGGGCACCATTCGAGCAGGGCAGTACTCCCAAAGTGGATGGAAAGCTGATGACAGGGAAACCTGGAGCTCCCGTTTCATCAGCCCTCAGGACTAGTTCCTGACCATCCCCTTTTGCTGTACTTTTTCAGTATTTCAGAAACACACACAGTAGGCCAGCATACTCTCCAATACAAGTTTTTCTAATTGTCAACACCAAACTATATGCACATTAAACACTACACTTCCTCTTCAAAATTTTTAAAAATGGCATCATTGAACCAAGCGTCGGAGTCCCAAGGGAGTGGGGGGGGACCATAAATGCCTCGACCATCCACTCCTCCCCCAGTAACAACACAACGAGTTGCCTGGAACCACTGTCTGACTTACTTTTTCATTTCTGCAACATTTGCAGCCTTTCCTCTGACTCTCTGTTGAGCACCACCTCTCCTCCTCTAAACTTCACCTTCTCTTCTTAGCTGAGACTTGGCTATCTGAGGCAACTGACAGCAAATGCTTCTCTGTATCATCCTACTTTCTCTATACTCATTTCAAAGCCAAAGGTGGCTGTTGTGTATATGTATGCAGCGACTTATCTTCCTTTCATTTTTCTGAACTTGATTCTTCTGAATTCTCTACTCTCTGGCTTCGGTTTTCCTGTCATTCTCTGACTAAATATATCTGTGCTGTTTACTTATCCCTTTTTGTACTCTAAGAAAAATTCTTTGACTATCTTGCTTCTACAATGGAACACATCCTTTCTATTTCTCCTTTTTGGAAAATCTCCAGTCTAGGAGATTTCAACGTTCACCACCACCTTTGGCCCTCTTCTCCTTTCACTGATCCACCTGCTGAATAAGCCTACATCTTCTCTGTCCTTAATGACCAAGAGCAGCTTGTAGAGCACCCTAACTGTATTCCTGACCACCTTGGAGAGACTTCCTACATACTTGACCACTTGCATGCAACTGATCCTTCTGCTTACACTGCTAATCATTCCTCTCTGTTGGGTTCCTCCGGACACAACCTTACCACCTTTACCTGCCCTACCTCTCCATTACAGCCTATGAACCCTCCAAAGAAATGTTGGCTGTGGCACTCTGGAGCTGTGGATTGGGAGGCCCTCATGCAGTACCTCTTTGATTTTCTTTGGAATGATTATTGCTTCCATGGCCAGAAGCCATCCAAGTGTGCCTTGCACATTATTCTTACAGGCTTGGATGCATACATTCTCATATCTTTTGACTAATGCAAAAAAAAAAAATGTTTAATCACGCTTGTTCTAATGCTGTCTGCAGCAAGGAGAGGACATATTATGAAAAGCACAGGAGCCAACCCACCCCTGAATCAAATATTTTTTTAACGTTTCTCCCCGGAATTGTGTTAAGTCTGTTCTTTGCTCTGCTCAAAATAATGTAATCCATACTAAATGTTCTCAACTCTCCAACTCAATCCTTCCTGCTCCTCTAGTACCTTGCCAAAATCCTTAATACCAACTTAGCTTCATCATCCTTTGCTCCTCTTTTCTACTCTGATGGCTCTGTAACTATTTCTTCTGCTTATAAAGCAATTCTCTTCACTCAGACTTTCTCCTCCAATTCCACCTTAGTCGACTGTGGCACAGTTTCTCCATCACTTCCCCCTCTCACTTCCTCATGGCTGACATTAAAATCTCTTCAAGTTATGTACTTTCTGCCATCATTGGCCTCAATACTAATAAGACATACAGGCCTGATGGGGTCCTTCCTGTTGTCCTCAGGCACTATGCTTCTGCACTTACACGCATCCTAGGTAAACTCTTTCACTTTTGTGTATCAACTTGTACTTTTCCTTCTTGCTGGAAGTTTGCCCTCATTCAGCATGTCCCAAAGAAGGGAGACCATTCCCAACCCTCTAATTATCACCCAATTGCTTTAACATCCTGTGTCTCAAAAGTTTTTGAGTATTCTTATCAAAAAAAATTTTTTAACCCGTCACGTCCCGAGGTTTTTCGCACCTCTGACACCCCCCAATCCCGAGCTATTTTGGAAAAAATGTTTTTTTGGCTAAAACTTCCGCTTTTGTTGAGAAACAAAGGAAAATCGCCAAGAAAGGGCTTACCGTGGTCCATAAGTGGTCGGAACAGGCGAGGGCCCCCATGCCAGGTATTGTATTCTATCATTGACGTGTGAGGCGCTCACGTTTTCTATGATAGGAAATATTGGGAGAAACAACAAACAACACCTCTATATTTATTGAATTTGAACTAATAAACAATAAGAGTAACAATAAAATGAATTTCAAACACATATATATGAAAAATAAGCATTGTACCTTCACGCGAGCATAGCGAGTTAGGTCCGAGTGGTAACATGCTATGTGCTAAGTTTCTTATATCAGTCAACATATCATTTTTTCTACTTGTATACTTCTGTTTCATAGACATTTTACCAATCTTTACTGTTTGTAAATGTTTTCAGATGTTTTCATTCATTACGATGACATGCAGCATAAGTATAGCGCATATCTGCTTACTAAGCGCACTTGCTATGACTCGTATTCAACATACCCAATTGTTTTATCACTTTCCTATTATTTTTTTCTTTACATAGAACCTTTCCACCACCACTGTAAATGTTTTCAATTATTTACATTCATTACGAGGGCATTTAGCGAAATGCTAGCACATATTCACGTAGCAAGCACAATCTCAAACACTCGTGTTTCATCTTCTACTTTATTTTTTCACTCCAATTATACTTTCCCACTTACATTACACACGTTTACACCCCTATACTGCACTATACATAGTTACTGGCATTGTTCTAGTGAGCGTCAGAATATTGCATGAAAATACCCTCACTATGAAAGTTTCGACCAACATAAAACTCAAACACTTACATGCAATTTTTTCACATATATTACACTCTTTCCCACTTGTTGATTTCTATTTTCATAATTACAGGCCTTATTCCACTGAACGTCAGGATATCGCATCTCTATACACACGCTAGGAATATTTTGACTTGGAATATATTTCAGCACTTACAATAATTTGAACTTATATTATACCCGTTTGCATTTCCCATAATATTATTTACATATTTATGGGCCTTATTTATTCCACTGAGCAACAGAATATCGCATCAAAATACCCTTGCTAGGTATGTTTCCACTTACATCATATTTATACTTTTACATACTAATTTTGCACTTATGTTATACTCGTATGCACTTTATACTAATATTTTCAGATCAACAGGACTTATTTTTTCACTGAGCGTCTGTTTGTCGCATTTACTTCAGAGTTACAGCGTCCTATCGCATTCATACCATATTAGAATTGCATCAACGTGTGATACTCGCTGAAACATGGGTGAATACAGAGACCCACGTCACACTCGACACACTCATAGCGGATGTCCTTCCTCTGTGTGGTGAGTCTCACCCGGGAATTGCTACACACGTGACACCTGCGTTGGGGCCTAGGTCTATTTGGCTGGGGAGGGCTAGGAGTGGGGAAATGGCGGCCGGATATTCTCATGGGAGTTTGTGCAATAGGGGCAGTGCGGGTGCGATGTTGGGGCCTTTCAACAGCATATCGTGCAAACATCTCTCTTGTGAGCTCCCTCACAAACCCTTCAAAGGTTTCCTGAACTCCTGTTGCCATGGCGTGCAGGTGGTGGCAATTCAGAGCAGTGATATCTAGCAAGTGAAAGAATAGTTTCTTACACCACTTCATTGTGGTCCTGGCACACTCTACCGTCGATATCATGGAGTCTGACTGGTCCACCGGGCAATTGTTTATGTTATAGTCCATGACACACTCAGGTTTCCATATGAGACGCCTGTTCTCGCTCCGGTAATCCACGGAATCAGTACGGTGCATCAAGGGGCGGTGAACCGTGAACAAGAGGCTTACTTCTCTATTATGGTTCCACACAGTTGCAAGTATGTTGTTGGCTTTGAAGAAGACAACCTCATTCCTGTCAAGTTTCCACTCTACCTTGACCATGTGATGCCAGTTCACGTTCACGGTTCCACAGATTCCCATTTCATGCATGTGTAGATAATGAGTGAGAAGAGGGCTAGTGTACCAATTGTCCAGGTAGAGGACGTGACCACGATGAAGGTAGTCTTCTATCATTGTCTTTACCACTGCTCCCGACAGTCCAATACTCCGATCTTCTATTATGTCTGTCTGTGCACCGGTGTACAAGACTATGTCTTGCACATAACCAGTCCTACAGTCACACATAACAAAGATCTTGAACCCAAAACGGTGCCTTTTGCTGGGTATATAGTGTCTTAATATTGCCTCTCCACAACACGAGACTCTCGTATATGACGAGGTCTCTATAGGGATAAAATGACGAACGAAAGGTTTGCCTCAGGTGATCAAAGACCAACTTAATTCGCCTCATCTTATCTGTGTCGTTCGCATTTGCAGGATCATCAGCATCATAAAAATGGAGGTGACTTAGAATTTGTTGGAAGCGATTACGGCTCATGACTTGCCCAAATATTAGTGTAAGCATAAAAGGGTCTCTTGTCCAGTAGGCCGGAATTCTGTTCTTTCATATAATACCCATCAAAACGACCAGGGCAAAAAATAAGAACATTTCTAAAATGGAGACAGGGTAATCATATATGATAGAATGCCTGCTCCTTGTTCCCAATCTCTCACTCTCACGGCGCTGGATGCTTGCAAAATGGTTGGTTTGGTCAACAATCTGCTCCACGAAAGCCTCACTAAAAAACAGGTGGAAAAAAATCCATCCTGGTGGAATTAGGGTGATTTCCGGGAGCAATGTAGCAAGCACATCCCTGCTCAGTGAAGGGGTGAATGAGGGGAGAAAAATCACTCCCATCCTCCCAATTCCATCCCACAAATCCCTCGGCCCCATCATCCCCATCACCGCCTTCATCTGGGTGGGGAGGAGATGCTGGTGGGGGAGGTTGGGGAGAAGGAGTATGGAGGGCTTCCCCACTCTCACTCCTCTTACCTCTGCCTTTACCCTTTCCCTTTCCCTTACCCTTACAGCCTAGAGGAACATTAGGGGGCTGTGGGGATGAAGTTCGGGAATATTGGGGAGCATAAGACGTGCTGGGGAGTGGTTCCTCCCCACCTTCCCCCTCCATCACAACACCATGTGATTTTTCACACACCCTTACTCACCCACGTGTTTGGGGATATTGTGGAGCATAAGACGTGCTTGGGAGTGGTTCCTCCCCACCTTCCCCCTCCATCACAACCCCACATGATACAGGATGCACCCACACTCGCCCACGTGATACACCCCGCCACCTCACACTACCTAGGGAGAACGATGACTCACTCCTGCCACTCTTACTTTCCCTACTCCTCCCTGCACTTTCCCTTTCACTCCCCACTCCCTCCACGGCACTTCCTACCTCCCCAAACAAAATTCTAGGCCCATACCTGCTCGTCCAACGTGGTGTGCGCTCGGGGCCACGATGAGTAATTACCTCACGTCTGTACCACATGGCAGCACGTCCCATGGCTCCATCCTCGTCCTCGTCCTCATCATCTAATTTGGGTTCCACATCACGGGGCTGGGCATAGGATGTTGTACATGCTTTTCTGGCCGGCTGCCCCTCTCTAGCAGCACAGTAAGTCACGTACTGCCACTTCCTGGGGGACGGGACTTCTTCATCACTGCTGGTTGTTTCCTCCTCCTCTGGCTACACATAATCTTGGTCAACAACCTCGTCGTCCAGTGGGGAATCACTGTCACCTGTAAAGGCGTCCAGGGCGGCTTGAAATTCGTTCTCTGAGAGACCTCTCTTCACCATGTCTGAGCAGGACTGTTGCTAACAGGTGAGTGACCGAGCCGCGGGTGAGCACGGGTCGTGCGGGGTCGCCGAGTGTCCCCGCCTGGTGGCAGGTAGGGGAAGGTCAAGCGACATTACGTACCGAAAATCAAGCCAAAATTTGAAAATTGTGCACCTTGCAATTGCACGACGTATCGGTACGTCGCCGGGACTGGCAAATGCAAAATGTTGCAATGTACCCATACGTCGACGGGACGGGGCGGGTCAAAGCATCTCTCCTACCACAGTCTTCCTTTTGATCATCAGTATGGGTTCCATCATGGACACTCCACTGGCGATCTTCTCACCTACCTTACAGACTCCTGGTCATCCTCCTTTCAGGAATTTGGCGAAAGCTTTGCCATTGCACTTAACATATGAAAGGCTTTCGATCAAGTTTGGCATAAATCTCTAATTTCCAAATTGCCCTCTTACAGTTTCTGTCCTTCTATCTGTGCCTTCATCTACAGCTTCCATCTGGTCGTTCTATGGTTGGAGCTGTAGATGGCCACCTTTTTTCTAGACCTATCAACAGTGTTGTTCCTCAGGGCTCTGTTCTATCACCAACTCTTCCTCTTTTATTCATCAATGATCTAAGCTGTGCATCTAACCCAATCCACTCATACGCTGATGATTCCACCCTTCACCTTTCCATTCGGTTCCTGCAATGTCCATCTCAGCAGTAACTTCAACAAACAAGGAATGAGGCTATGACACATCTAATGCCTAACTTGGCTTGTATCTCTGACTGGACTAAATGTAATCCAGTTGTTTTTAATGCATCAAAGACTCAGTTTGTACACCTATCAACCCGAAAAACACACCACAGGAGTACCCACTAATGTTTAATATTATCCAGCTCAATCCCATCCCACATGATCCTTATTCTTACTTGGGGTTTCTTTCTCTCGGGATTTATCTTGGAAAATCATATTACATTTCTTGTAAAATTCGCTTTCAAGAGATTAGGTATGCTAAGCCGACTCCATACCTCCTTTACCCCTGCACAGTGTTGACATTATACGCAGGTTTTCTTCGTCCCTGTGTAAAGTACAACCCACATATGTGGGGAGGCTCCGCATTTACTGCACTTCTCAACAAGGTGGAGTAAAAGGCTTTTCATCTCATTAACTCTCCTTCTCGTACTTGCTATCTTCAACTTCTGCCTTTTCTCTGCACTGTTGCATCTTTATCATTTCTCTTGAGTCTTCAATGATCATTGCTCCTCTGATCTTTCTGCTTATCCCTCCACCTCTTTTAAGGGTGCGTAGCACTCGTCTAGCAACAAACTCTCATCCCTTTTCTATCCAACTCTCTAATGCAAGAGTTAACTGTTACTCCCGGTCCTTCATTTATGCAACAGGTCACCTCTGGAACTCTCTCCCTCTGTCTGTATTTCAAACTTCCTATGATCTCCAGTCTTTAAAATGCAGTGTGCCCGGGCATCTTGAGATTTTGAATAATTTGGCTCTGATTCGTTTTTGTTAATTTCTTGGGAGAAATGTTTTTGCAGGTTCCTGGCCTTTGATTCTTCTTCCTTGCATAAAAGAAATCACAAGCATGCAACCTTCCTGCTCATATTCAAGATGCCCTTTCCTCCCAGCAAAATGTTAGCGCTCTCAATCTGATATCTGTGTTGCTGAAGGCAGATGAAGATGATGATGTGCTGGTAACTGAGGATGAATTCTGATTTGCTGCTATAAGGACTAAGGCAACAGCCCCCGCGGATGATGACATCACTTACCCTCTCCTTTCCCTACTCCTGAAGGTTCCTGCAACCCCTTGCAACAGCTTTACAATCTTTGCTTTCGTATGGGATATATGCCTAAGTGCCTGGACCTGCAGCATGATTGTGCCAATTCTGAAACATGGGACTGACAAATTCAGACCTATTTCCCTTGCTTCCTGTTCAGCAAGGTGTTTGAATGCACCTTCCTTATCTTTCTCATGTTTCGGCTGAAGGACAAACTCTCACCCTGACTGTATGATTTTCTGCCTCACTGTCTAATAGAACTCTATACCCTGCTCTGCACCACAAACCCTGTAGCATTCATTGATCTTAAAGTGCCCTTGATGATGCAAACAGAGATATCATCCTCGATCAGCTGGTGGAATCTGGTGTCCAAGAACACCTGAGATGGATATGGGGTTTCCTCCATAACAGAACCTTCTGTATCCTTCTTAAGGGAGCATGTAGTTCCTCCAAGGCCTTCGAACTTGGCACTCTGTAAGGTGGTGTTCTAAACCTGTTTCTTTTTAATGTCCTTTTGCACCGATTACTCTCTCTTCTCCCCAACATTCCCGCAGCCACTGTTACCTGTTACGCTGATGAAATCTACATTCACTCCAGCTCCCAAGTAGATTTTAAAAGCTTCCTTCAGTCTTTCTATCAGTCATCGTGCACCTGTGGCCTCATCCTCTCCCCCCCCTCCCCCCAAAAAAGTAGAAATTTCTCTCCCAGCAAGAAACGCTTCCAGAATTCACTGTTGGAATTAGTGTCATCCCCCTATGCTCAGTTGTCGATTACCTCTCCTCTGCTTTTAGTCAACTCCCATGGACATCCTTAGACTCCACTAAAATTTTTCAGAACAAAATAATGGGATATATCTTGGGCTGTCCTATTATCACCAAAATAGTCAACATGCAAACTGAACTCAATCTTCACCCCCTTTTTTAAAGAATATGCACGAATGTCTCTTACTTAAGTGTCATATGCCCTCACTCTCTCCACCTTACCCCTCATTATTCTCGTGAGATCAGGACTTCACTTGAAACTTTTGCACTTCAACCTCCACTTCGGCTGAGCATCTGCAGCCTGATTAATACAGCCTGATCTACCCTACAAAGACTTGATATTAACATTCCCGTGGTAGAAGTGGATCACAGTCCACCTCCCTGAAGGATTCCTCATCTTGAAGTCTGCAATACTCCTACCTCCAAGGCAGACCTACCATTTCTCCAGAAGCAGCTGGCTCTGGAGCCCTTTGCAAGAGTGTCTTCCTCAGTTCCTGCCGGGTACCATTTCTACATCGACGGTTCCCTGCAAGCAGATTGGAGTGGTGGATGTGTCATCTACTCATCCAGTTTGGTTCCACTGGAGGGACGCTGGGTTGGCTGCAGACTACCAAACTCGTCTAGCTCTACCTACTGTGAGCTACAGGGACTCGTGCATGCAGTAAGTCTCATCTCTCAGTAAAGACTGAAAGGTGTGGTTATCGTGACTCACAGTCTGGCCTTCAAGCCATCTCATCTCCAAAACCCACATGCCACCACTTAGTCCAAAAAATCTTATGCCAATTAGTTTCAGCTCATGAAAATTTTATCATACAGCTATTGTAGATTCTTTCACCAATCGGAACTGCAGCCAATCACACTGTTGACCACCTGACACAAAATGCCTGTGGACTGCCTCAGCCTGATGATGCTACATCCTCCCTCATTGTTCCCCCGGTGTAGACTCTGCTGAATTCCTCAGCTGGCCACCGAGACTTTGGTGACTGATAAGCCTGTGAATTACAAGCAGGTAGTGTGTCAGGTTAATCAGAAAACAAGGAGTAGGTGTGTGTTTCCCTCTTTATTATGCTGCAAAGATACAGCTGTGACAAGAGAGATAAGAGAACAGAGCGTTTACTGCTGGTGAGAGCTAGAATATATCTGATCGCCTTGCTCCCCAGCACAGGTCAGCAAATTTAGAAGATGCCACTATCTCTTGGACATATGGAGATATGTACACGAGTACATGTAAATTACAACTTTACCATGCACATCATACATCTCACTGAGGCAGTATTAACTGTATATGTAGTATTAACACATATAATTCCCCAAGACTGTGACATATACAGAATTTATTCCCTTCTCTCACCGCTCCTTCAATATCCCTGTTTACGTCCAAAGTGCTTGCCTTAGCATGTCTGGCCTCTCTCTGTCTCTCCCACTACACTCAACAATGAGGATGTATTTGGCTATTCATCTCAACACTACAATACATATTCATTAAATATGAAAAACACACCTATGTATAAAACATGTAAAAGTAGCGTGAGACATAACTCACTGTGGAAGTGATGCCAGAACCAGAACATCCTCTGCTACAAAAAGAAGATACATTCAACCCCTCTTTTTTCCTACACTCCATCGCAGGAATGTTGAGTGGACTCAGTGTGTGTCAATACAACTCTATGACCACTTTCGTCTATCTCCTCCCAAGCAAGGTCCAGTGAGAACAGGTCTGATTAGTTTGCCTCCCCACACATCTCTGTGATGTCACGTGATACCCCTTTCTGGAGTACAGAGAAAACAAGTGGAGGGGTAACTTCAACAGATTACCACAATTTGTTTATTTTGTCGCCCTTGTCAGCCTACGTATCAGCCTTGGTAAGCTGGTTGTTGGTGTACAGTTTAAAAATGAATGTCAGTAATATTTTTGCACCTTGTACTGT
>NC_137003.1:28199014-28269495 GCF_032717465.1 Coenobita brevimanus
CGCCTTCCTTGCCTTGAATCATGCTCTATGACCGGCCTGAAAAGTGGATGTGCTGGATCTGATGTAGGGCTCAAATTCTACAGCCCTGGCTAGTGCTTCTTGCATGCTTCTTGGTTGTGCCTGCTTCACTTGCACTTTCAACTCTGCACTATGAAGAGCATCGATGAACTGATCCCTCAGAAGAATAGCCAAAAGCTTAGGTGATTCTCCAGGGTACATCTTGTATGCCATACTCTCCAGGTCATGAGCAAGCTGCTGTAAGGATTCTCCTCGAGCCCATACACAGCTCTGGAATCTTGCTCTTTAAACCTCAGTCTGATGCATGGTTCCATATCTGCACTCCTGCACTTCTACTAGGGACTGATAACTATTACTTTCCATCACTGACATCTGGCCCAGAATCTCCCAGCTCCATCCCATTGACGTATATATACGTCCACACGTTTTGTCACTGTTAGTCCCGTAGACATATATAAATGCGCATCAATTGTAAGGTCCAAAAATTGCACAATATTAAATTTTCACACATGATTTTTGGTACGTATACATGGGGCACCTTCCTCTACAAGATGCCTGGCAGGGACAATGCCTTACCCCACATGACCTCCCCCCCCCCGCACGTCATTGTCTCGGCAAATCACCTGTTACCAGTGACCTGGCCAGTAAAGACATGTAGTGCCACGGTACAAAATTCAGGGCCAGAGTGATTCCCCAATCAATGACAATGCGGAGAAAAAAGTTTACATAGCATTGGAGGAAGAGACAGTCAGAAATGATGATCAGGTAATGTCGCCGAAAATGGTCAGGTGTGTTGATGTGTTTGGAGAGTGAAACAATGTTTATATTGCTTATATTACTGTGTGAAAACCAATATATTCTCATACTGTCTATAAATTCGTACCAAATAAATAAATAAATATTGTTTATGAGTGGTGTGGAATAGTTACTCTCCCATAGAACTCGTTTTCATTGGAGCCAGCCTGATAGAAAACCCAGTAATTTAAGGGGTACTGCTACCTGTATCGAGTATTTGAAACCTCAGGTGAGCGATTTCTCTATGAATTTTCGATGTTTCTCACCAAAAGCGGAGGTTTGAGCCAAACAAATATTTTTCCAAAGTCGGTCGGGATTGGGGGGAGTCAGTGGTGGAAAATCTGTCGGGATGGGGTGGGTTAAGGCTAGTAGCAAGCTGCACTGCCCTCTGCCTATCATCCCAACCATTCTGATACGCAAGTAACTCAAACTGTGTATGGTAAGCTTCCTAGTATACACTACCATCAAATTCCTGTGGTTTCTTTTTAATTGGACCCCCATTATAGCCATGCACTTCACTGGTTTGGTACCTACAAACTCGGGCATCATAATTAAGGCCAGGACTTAAAACTTCTGCATTATGATTATTCAGCCCTGTAATGCTACCTTTAGATGTCTGGGATCCGTCATGATTCATCATACACTGTCCATTCCTTTCATATGCTCCCTGTACACTAACCTGAGGCTCAGCAGTGTAGTGTTTCTCTACAGCCTCAATTTTCTCACAAATTATCCTCACATGGTCAACTACATGCTTCATCTTTGTATCTACATGGTGTCTGCACTCCGTCATTATTCCCTTACTAATCTTTAGCTATTGTCTACATGCCTTTTACACTCCATCACATTATTGCTTACCTCATACTTCTGCTCTAGCTTGTCATTTACTTCCTCCTTAAGCTGTTGCTGTTTTTCCTTCATTTCCCCCTGTGAATGCATCTAACTGTCCTAACACCTCCAGTTGTACTTCCCTCTGTTGCTCCTCTAATGCCTCCTGAAGCTGTTCATATCGTTCTTTCTTTTCTTCATTCTGTGCCTGCAATTATTTTTTGATTTCGTTCCTGAGCTCTTTCTGTTCTTCACTTTGGTTCTATAATTGTTCTTTGAGTTCTTTCTTCTGTGCCTGTAATTGCTGAGTTTTTTCTGTCCTTCATTCTGTGTCTGTATTTGTTCTTTGATTTCTTTCTTCTGTGCTTGTAACTGTTCTTTGAATTCTTTCTTCTGTGCCCGTAATAGCTTCATGATTGTCACCAGGGAAATTTCCTCCTGCCCAGCTCGAGACCTTGTATGCACACCATCGGCTTCCATGTCGAACGTTAGCCTCATTGCAGCCCTAAATAATCCACATGCCTGACCCAGTGTTATGTCCCCATCCCACACTGCCACAGGCTCCAAGAGCAGTAGTTCAGTACTGGAAGGATGTTGCCCGGTGAGTTGTTCTTCCTTTGGTCAGCCTTTAACCCTTTCATACACGGGGGCCCGGTGAAGAATCCAACCGCTCACACTTTTTCGATGCAGGATTCGTCAAGGCAAAATCCAACCACTCGCACTCTTTTGACTCAGGATTCACCCAAGTGAAATTAACCGCTCACACGCTTTCGACGTAGGTTGAGTCCAACCATATAATTTGCTGTTTTTTTTTTTTTTTTTTCACAATTTGTTGTTTGATCTTCCAAATAACGAAAAAAAAAAAATGAATTACCATATTGTATCATTCACTTATTTATTCAGTGCTCATTTATTCACAGACATATAAACATTTTGGCAATGATTATACAGTATTGTAGAGCATTTATCTGTGACCCATTTCTTTAAAAAATGACACTTCTAGCTATACTAGAACATTTTTTGTGGCATACTGAATAACAATAGTCATTCATCATGCCTGGCCACTCGAGTGAACTGTTTCCTATCATTTCATTCTTGCCCGCCCAGACCTCACGCTCCCCACATTCCTCACTCTGAGATTCGTGTGGCATCGAAAAATGATTACAATCATTTCATTCCCCCGCCCTAATTTTTAACTGTATTGTTATGAAACTGATACATGTTACAAATGAATAAATTATCTTCCTCATGGATGAAAATAATAAGAAAAGATATTAAAACACCATACTTTATCATTCAGTAATGTATTCATTTACCCACTGACATACATACAATACTCACACACTGTATTTTTTTCACAACAACAAATTGTTGTGAAAAAATACAGTGTGTGTGAGTACTGTATATGTGAGAAATATTTAAATTATACAAGTCAGTATCCTCAGTTGGTCACCAAGATATATGAAATTTCTAATAGTTTCTAGTAAACATTGTAGGTCCTCACTCGACACCAAAATTTTTCCTTAACCCGCGGCGTCCCGTCGACGTTCTTTAACATCCACATGTTTTGTCTGCCAATCCCGTTGACGTACATAAACGCGAAAAAATTGCAAGGTCCCTAATTTGCACAATTTTCAATTTTCGCGAGTGATTTTTGGTACATATACACGTGACACCTTCCTCTACAAGATCCCAGGCAGGGACAATGCCTTACCCAGCATGACCTCCTTCCCCCCCCTGCATGCCATTGTCTCAGCAATTCACCTGTTATCAGTGACCTGGCCAGTATAGCCATGTCATGCCATGGTACGAAATTCAGGGCCAGAGTGATTCCTCAGTCAGTGACAATGTGGAGGACAAACTTTACATAGCATTAGAGGAAGAAACAGTTAGAAATGATGATCAGGTAATGTGGCAAAAAAAGGTCAGGTATTAGTGAGTGAAACAATGCTTATAATGCCTATATTACTGCTTGAAAACCAATATACTCTCGTACTACATATAAATTCGTACCAAGTAAATAAATAAATACCGTTTATGAGTGGTGTGAAATAGTTATCCTCCCCTAGCACTCGTTTTCTTTGGTGCCAGCCTGATAGAAAACCCAGTATGGTAAGGAGGTACTCCTACCTGTAATGAGTATTTTAAACCTCAGGTGAGTGATTTCTCTATGAATTTTCAATGTTTCTCACCAAAAGCAAAGGTTTGAACCAAAAAAAAATTTTCCTAAAATGGTCGGGATTGGGGTGAGTCAGTGGTGGAAAAGTGGTCGGAATGGGGCGGGTTAAATAAATTCACATAAGTCTCTTAGGTTTAAGTATACCGTAACTGATACCTTAACTCACCTAATTATTACTCTCCTATCTCCTAGCTAATTCTCCATTGAATTGGCCAATTCGTAAAGGTTACTTAGCAAGGGAGTGTCGGACAGGAGATGACAACAAGCCTGCTTTTCTATTGGTTGCTTGGGCGTTCTTGAGGTGTGTATGTACAAACATTCCAGCTCGACGATGTCTAGGAGAAGAGTGATACAAAATGGCTGGCTTCTTCTCCCTCATTGGATTTGAAGGTGCCAACTATTAATTAATTACAATGCTAAATACAGTTAGCTTACATCATGATATATACAGGGCGAATCTAACTAATTAATCTTAGTTTAATTAAACTAAAGCCAAACCAAATAATCCCTTTATTTATATGAATATGTTAAATCTACATCTGATTTTACATGAAGGCCATTTCATATTCAGAAACATCATCTAATGCGCAGACGCAGTTAGGTCAGTGGAAATTCGCAGGTAATTACATGTATTTACAATATAGTTGTCCACGAGGGTTAACACAGTAGCAATTAATTGAACAATAATAAGAATTATTAAAGATAACGTAATTTCTGGGTTGTAAAAACTGCCTCAATAGTTGTTAATGATCTCAGGGGTTTCTCTGCTTTCTAACCAGGGATAACTATCTTAAAAAGTTGAGAGTGCAACTGCTCTGGGGGAAAATATTTCCCACAGTTTTGGGGCTGGGCGAAAAATGATAGGCTGTATCATGTAATGTGACCATTACCCAGGAGTTCTCACCATAGTTCTCGAGAACCCTGTGCTGCAGGCCTTCTAGGTCACGCATCCTGACCCATTTGATCTCCACCATCTCCTGTATCTGGGGAAGCCATTAACTCAAGGGGTACCAGTCTATCAATAGTTTTTATGCTAGTATGTCCCCTACATTTTATTTTACGAGTCTCATCACCCCCTCTAAATCGGGGTGCGTGGAGATCACCTCAGCTAATGGCCACTGGGATCTTGGTTGTTCTATTTTCAGTAAGACCACACCCCATATGTATATACCAGACTTATTGCTGGCAGCCTGAGCCCTATAATATCTTTCTCGTAGGCTCAAAGGATATTCTTCGCTCCAATATCTATTCCAAGTATCCAATACCCTTTTCAGATGTTGATATCCCTCCCACAGATGTTGTCCAAAATCATAATTTTCAATGGTAGGATCATTTACTTCATCCTGGATATCCACACAAGGCACTAGATGGAGCTTCCTACCATATAACAAATGAGCCGGTGTCAAGGCCTCTATCGAAATGCTAGTGTCATCTAAATAGGTTAGGGATCTATTATTAATCCCAATTTCAATTTATCACTGTTCTTAAATCCTCTCTTGTAACCTCAATTCTGTGTAATGTTTTTCTTATGTAGTTTTTGACAATACCAATCATTCGTTTGGTAAATCCATTTTGCCATGGTGCTCTTGGAGCTGTGAACTGTCAGGTACCGTTTCGGATTCCCAGTGCCGACTTAACCATTGGGTCATTCATTATGTTCAACAATAAAGTCCTGCACCAACGAAATTAGTTCCATTGTCGCTAATTAATATGTTAGGACAAGACCTTCTAGTGGCAAATCTTCAAAAGACATTGAGCAATGTCTCTTAGCTCAGATCTTCTGTCATTTCTAGATGGACTGCCCTTGTGTATGTACAAATAAATAGACAAATGTAAACTTTATGGGGAGTTCCCTCGCCCGTAACAGTTATAACCCCTGTGTAATCCACTCCAGTTACTTGGAAGGGCCGACTTACATTTACCCTATCCCTTGGTAAGGCAGGTGGTCCTGGATGGTAATATGGTCGTTGTTCATACCTCCTACATGTGATGCAGCCTTTGAGATATTTCTTTATAACCCGTCTACCCTTAGGGATCCAATACCTTTCCCGGATTCGGGCAAAAGTCTGCAGCACACTTCCATGGAAAGTCAATTCATGGGCTTCCTTTACAGTTAACTCTACAAAGTATCCTCTCTTGGGTAATAATATGGGATGTCTAGTATGGAGAGGCAAAGCAGCCTTTATTATTCAGCCCCGGCATCTCATCAGACACTTTCCGTCTAAGAAGAAGCCTAAATCTCTTGTCAGCTCATTCTTCTTCCCAGTGACCTGGCCTAAAAGGTCATATATCTCTCCATAATAGCCAATATTCCATGGGCTCTAGCTTCTGAAACCCCACTTTCTTATTCAAAAATTCAGCAACTAATTTAATAGTGTTAATAAGTTGTCTTATTGATGAGAATCGGCTGATATCAATTACTTCTGATTCACATACTACAGGATCCAGGTTTACAATACCAACCTCAGCAGTACTATATTATTTCTGCTCAGGCCAGTCTCCAGTGAGTAACCATTTTGGACCTTTAAACTACAAGTTATCTTTGATCAGTCTCTTTACAGTCAAACCTCTCGAGAGCAGATCAGCTGGGTTTTGTTTAGAGGATACATGCATGAATTTAAATTTGGAAGACAGCTCTTTAATAGTCTTCACTTTGTTACGGATGAAAGAAATTTTACTGTTTTCCTTCCCTATCCAGTAAAGACAAATCTCACTGTCAGTCTGTATATAGATATCCTCAAACTGAGTATCAAGAGTAGTGGTCAAATACCTGGCCAATTTAGTTCCTACTTCTATGGAAGCCAATTCCATTTGAGGTAGGGTTCTTCCTTTAATTTGCGCAACTCTGGCTTTGGACATATTAATCTTACTATTCTCTCCTTTTGCCCAATAAGCTACTGCTCCATAGGCTCTTTGAGAAGCATCATAAAATATGTGTAAGTGTGACTTCTCACTACTGCTTATTTCCCTGGGAATACATATGCTTGATGTGGTTTCAAACTCGTTTCTAATCTGTTCCCAGTGTTCCACATATGTCTCACATAATTCCGTGCTCTAGTCTAACCTCTCTTGCCAAGCCTTCTGTACTAAATATTTGCCCCTAATAACTATAAGATTAACCAATTCTAATGGGTCAAATAACATGGAGACCTGACTGAACAAGGACCTCTTGGTGAGAGTGACATCAGAGAACTTAATTGGCTTCAAACTTATTTCATCAGCTGTTGTATCCCAGTTAAGACCTAACACATTTTGAATTTTGGGAATGTCAGAATTTGGACATCTCTTTATATTAGGTTCATTTAATATTCTGTTTCAAAGTGTATTACTAATAACAGTTCCTCAAATTTTTCATATATTCATGAACCCTTAAATTAAATGATCACTTATCATTTGCAAGAGGTGGTTGTGTTTTTCTCCATCAATTTATAGTAGGGATCAGTACATAATGTTGGCAGCTTAATGGGATGATTTAAGCCTATGTTCATACATATTTTGTGAACTTTTTCTCTGTTTTAAGGCTTAAAGATTCCCATCGAACCCCCCCCCCCTCAGCAGCCACCTTGTCGTGGTGGGGGAGCTTGTGTGCCCCTGTGATCCCACAAGCCTGCCCGTGGATGTAATGTCATCCGGCAGGGTCTCCCATGCGGATAGGATTGTGGGTGAGGGGTTTGACTAAGCGCTGCCCGAAACGTAGGTTACCCGTAAGGGTCATCGGTGCTGCCTTCCAGAGGGATTCCCTCGGTGCTGTCCCGAGTTGGTTGGTTGGGTGTCTGGGCTGGGGTATATTGGGTAAGGGGGGTTTTGCACTGGTGGGAGCAAACTTTCGCATCATGGGGTGTCCTTTTGTGGACACCATCTGAGGACAAGGTACCCCACTCCCATCAGACTGTGCTCGGTTCCCTCACTCCCTGGTAGGCGGTTTCCCTTGGCTCCTGGTGCCATTTGATTTTCACTGATGTATTTATGGATACACAGAACAATTCTTTACCCACTCGTGTGGTCGGTGACCAGCCGCATGAGTCAGTATCAACTGGTCACTCTCTGACCGATGACCCTGTACCCTCTGGGTCGTCTGCCAAAACTGTGAATCACGATGCCCTTTCTATGGAGCTGTTACCTGGTGTTTTTGTGAATCACTCTTACACAAAATACATAGTCCTCAAAATGGATAATGGTACTTCCTTCAGGAACCTGAATTATTTTCAGAATCACAGTGGTCTAGTTACAGCATGTGGATTTACCCCCAAGGTCTCTTTGCAGGGCGATGGTTCTCTATTGTTAGAAGCCAGGAATGAAGAGGAGAGTTCACGCATCCAGTCTCTAACTGTGGTCATCGGTTATCCTGTATCTGCCTCTCGTCATTTGGTCCCAAGGGGTTGAGTATGCTCGTGAATTGATCTCATATTCTGATTCTTCCCTCTTAGAGGGGCTGGCTCCTCAGGGTGTTGTAGGAGTACAGAGAATTATGAAGAAAGTTGATGGGGTTTTAACCCCCACGCCCACTCTTATCTTGACATTTGACCATCTTACCTTGCCGGAGGTTATCACTGCTGCGTGGTGGAAGCTAAAGGTTAAACCTTATGTTCCCCTACCTAGAAGATGCTATTATTGTCAAAGATTTGGTTATGTCCGCCGTTCTTGCAGGCGGGAAGCGTCTGGCCTTCCTGAGGTCTGTGGAAATTGTGGTGGAATTTCTCATGGTATGGATGATTGTTCTCAACTCCCTAAACGTTTGAACTGTGGAGGAGCACATGCAGCCTCCTCAAGGGATTGCGAAGTATACAAGTATGAATATGAGATTATTTCCGTCCGAACGAAGGAGAAAATTTCCTTTTCCGAGGCAAAGGCCAGGGTTAGGGAGCGGTTCATTCGTCCTGGGGTTATCTTTGCTGCTGCGTTGTCTCGCCCTAAGGCTACTCAGCAGGTGCCTCTGCCATCACACAATGCCCCATCAAATTCTCGGGGTTCTACTTCCCGGCCTTCTCGGCCGGGGGGTTTCACCGAAGGAGTGCAGCCTGAAAGCAGCTGTGCTCCTTCCAGGGAGGTGCCCTCTATCTCTGGGGGTGTCTCCTCTGTGGTGGTGCTTCCAGCATCTGAGAGTGCCTCCCTCATCCTATTTCCTCCAGTTCCTCCTGTGACAAACACCCGTGTCAATACTACACCTCGCTTTGACACATTCAAAACTCCCGATGTCCTTCCTATGCAAGGTAAGCGTCGCCGTGGCGCCTCAGAGTGCTCAGAGAGCGAAGTGCTGCTACCAAAGATCTCTGCAGTGGAGCCCACTACTCCTCCTCGGGATGCTCAGGGGTCGGGGCAAGTGCAGGCTGGGGATGGTGTCTCACTGATGACCCACCCACCACCAGATAGTGGTGGTCCTCGGGTAGTTGATGCACCTGCTCAGCTGCATGAGGCCTTGCCCACTCAGGATTCCAGTACTGTGGGATGCGCTACTGACTGTGCTCCTTCTCGTAGTGGTACTGCCTGCTCTATTCCGGCTAGGGCAGTTTGCGGTCCACCTGCCAAACCATCTCTTGCCCCGCCAAAGAAGAAAACCATCGTCAGGCCCTCTTCTTCTTCCTCCAGGTTATCTTCAGCTGGGCGACACACTGTACACCATAACGGTGCCAAGCGGTCCCTTTCTAAGGGCAGTTCCAAGCAGCAATCTAAATCTGGTTGCTTGCCAGGGGCAAGGTTGTCTCGCCCCTCAACCTGATTCTTCCTTCGCTGTGGGTACTATGGCATTCTCAGACAGTATATTACAATGGAATTGTCGAGGGCTGCGTGGTAATTGGGAGGAGCTGCGGACCCTCCTGGCTTATTCCCCTTTGTGCGTGTGTCTCCAGGAAACTCTTGTAGGGCTTGCCACTCCTCATGCACCACCTGGGTATGATGCTTTTTACTCAGCTCCAACCCAGGATCCTGTTGGAGGTGGTGCTGTTTTGGTGAGGGCTAATGTCCCTCATCAACAAGTTCACCTCCAGTCTGATGTCCAGTGTGTTGCTGTGCGGTTGTATGCCCTCCGCTGGTATACTGTCTGCTGCATCTGGTGAGTGTAGCCTATACACTGTATATGGCTAGTGAGGGAGTGATCGCCCTCTACCTACACAGATCAAAAGCCCTCGGGAGCAGGGGGGTGGTTGCTTTCCCAGGCAGAGGAACTCCTTGAGAGTGAAATGGCTGGGAAGCATGCCGGCACGTGACTGGCTACAGCATAGCTGGGTCTTTTGGGTGTGGGCAATCAGGCAAGTTAGCTGCCTACTGCGACTGCAACACAATGGCGAGGTGTTCAGGAAGTTAGCCAAAGAAACCTTGATGGACTCTGAAAGAACAATAATGGCCCCCAGTCCCGTGCAGCCCTTAAATGGGCAGGGGGTGCTAAGAATCTCACGGTTGCCTCAATTACAATCTAATTCCTTTGTCAATGCAAAAAATACAATTAAAATTGGTAACTGGAATGTGAGAACGCTAAATCATGACGGTAAAATCGATGAGTTAGTGAAGGTTTTTCAAAATTACGGACTTGATATTTGTGCTCTGACAGAAACTAGATTAACTGGAGTCGATAAGTTGGATTTGGAGGATGGTATACGTTTATTGATATCTGGTCGACAGGACGGAATGCATTATCAGGGAGTAGGATTGTTGCTGGGTTGTAAGGCAAATAAGGCTTTATGTGAGTGGGATCCTATAGATGAGCGATTGTTATACGCACGGTTTAAATCAAATCATGGCAACATCAGTCTGTTTGTGTGTTATGCACCTACTAATGATGCACTCGATGAAAGGAAAGACACATTTTATGAAAAGTTGCAAGAAGGAGTAGGAAGGGTACCTAGACATGATGTTTTGATCTGCGTTGGAGACTTTAATGCAGTAATGGGCTGTTCAAATGAGGGATTTGAGGCATGTATGGGTAAGATGGGAGTTGGTAGTAGGATGAGTGAAAACGGAGTGAAGCTTCTGTCTAGCAAATGACTTAGTCATCGGGGGCACACTCTTTCAGCATTGCAATATACACAAGACAACATGGGTGTCGCCGTGTGGAAAATATAAAAATCAGATTGATCACATCGCTATCAGTAGGAGGCATAGCAGTTCTCTGCTAGATGTTCATGTTAAATGGGGAGCGGATATTGGTAGTGACCATCAACTCAGCATTGCAAAAATAAGGTTTAAACTTAAAAATCAGAAGAAGGAAAAATCTGGTGTTGGTAGATACGATATTGTTAAGCTTAGAAGGGAAGGAGAAGAAAAGGAGGAATTCAGATTAGAATGCAGAAATAGGTTTTTGGTGCTGGAAACGTTGGAAGAGGGGGAGAGAAGTGTAGATGAGATGTGGGAGGATGTGAACAAAGTTTTGCATGAGACTGCTGAATGTACGATTGGAAGGAGACATAGCTTCAGGAGAAAGAATTGGATATCAGAGGAAACGTGGGATATGATAAAAAAGAGAGGTGAGGCTAAATTGAGGAGTGAGTTGCAATGCGTTGATGAACGAGAGATTGAATTAGCAAGAGCTGCGTACTGGAGTTTGAATTCAGAAGTAAGAAGGTTAGCTAGGAGAGATAAAAGAAGATGTGTGGATGAAAAGGTTGCAGAGACTGAAATCTTAATAAACAAAAATGATGGACAGAGTCAAAGAATAGCATATGAATCGATTAGAGAACTGAGTGGTAATGCAGGTAAACGCAAGGAAATACCAGTTAGAGACAGGGAAGGAAATTTATTGACCAAAGATGGAGATATTAAAAATAGATGGAAAGAGCATTTTGAGACAGTTCTTAATAGACCAATACCACCAGAAGAGGATATACCGTCTGCTCAGGAAGATTTAAATATAGAAACAGGAGAGTTGAGGCTTGCAGAAGTGGAGAAAGCAGTAAAACAGTTAAAGAATAATAAGGCACCAGGGGAGGATGGTTTATTTCCGGAAATGTTTAAAGTGGAGGGGGATACATTAATAATGATCTTGACCAAGCTATTCAATAAGATATGGGTGACGGGGTTACCACCATCAGTTTGGAAGAATGGTGTAATTGTTAAAGTTCCGAAGTAGGGAGACCTGAGTGAATGTGGTAATTGGAGGGGAATCTCTTTGTCACCGATAGCTTTGAAAGTTTTCAGTAGAGTGTTGTTAAATAGGTTGGAGCCGGTGGTTGAGGGTATTCTGAGGGATGAACAGGCTGGTTTTAGAAAGGGACGTGGTTGCAATGATCAGATCTTTATAGTTAGGCATTTGATGCAGCAAGTTAATGAAATGAGAGTACCGTTAAGTCTTTGTTTTGTTGATTTTGAAAAGGCTTTTGATAGTGTTTCGAGAGAGACTATGGGGAAGATCATGAGACATTATGGAATACCAGAGGAGTTTGTGAGGGTCATTATGAACATGCATGAGGACACATTTTGTAAAGTGATGGTTGATGGTTGTCTTAGTGATTCGTTTGAAGTCAAGTCCGGAGTAATTCAAGGTGGTGTTCTATCGCCTTTACTATTTATATTGGTCATTGATTACATTATGAAACGCGTTGGAACAGAAACCGGTGCAGGTATACTTTGGGGAGAGAACAGGAAACTTTTGGATTTAGATTATGCAGATGATATAGTTTTGATTTGTGATGGGCCAGAAGAGATGCAGAGAGTGTTGGACTGTTTGGTGAGTGAAGGTCGCAAGGTGGGTTTGGTTATTAATTGTGGAAAAACTGAAATAATCAATATGAATATGGAAAATGCGCAGGAATGTGTAATTGAAGGTATGGTTGTAAAGCAAGTTGATAGGTTTAAATATTTAGGTACTTATTTAGCCAAGGATGGTTCTTTGAACTTTGAATTCCAGGAAAGGTTAAAGAAGGCTAATCAGGCAATGGGAATGCTTAAAAATATTTGGAATAATAACAATTTCTCTGTGCATACAAAAATCAAAATTTATAAGGTAATGGTTAGGAGTATCTTAATTTATGGACACGAGTCTTGGTACAGCACAGTGACTATGGAAAATAAATTCTTGGTGTTTGAAAATAAAGCACTTAGAAGAATATTAGGAGTTAAGTGGTGGGAAAGGATACCAAATAGTAGAATTAGAGAAATAACGGGAGTGCAGCCGATCGATGAATATGTTAGATTCTCACGATGGAAGTGGCTAGGACATGTGTATAGGAGACAGGGAATAGTACGAGGTACACCAGGGTGGGTGGCACTTGGTAGGAGAGGTAGAGGAAGGCCAAAAGAGACGTGGGTGAGGACAATGAGACGGGAAGCTGGAGATGAGTGTTGGGGAGATCTTGAGGAGTTAGCACAAGATAGGATGTGGTGGTGTGAGTTCATCGAGGCCCTATGCATCCCCGAGGGTGCCACAGGAAATGATTGATTGATTGATTGATTGCATTTATTTACCACCCAGCACAGTAGTTAGTCAAGCAGATCTTGAAGACCTCCTCAGACAATTACCTAAGCCCTTTCTCCTCCTGGGGGAATTTAACGGTCGCCACCCTTTGTGGGGAGACTGTCTAATTAACCAACATGGGCATTTATTGGCATCTTTATTGGAGGACGAGGATCTCTCCCTGCTGAATACTGGCAAGTTTACGCATTTTCATCCTCAGACGAATACATTTACCGCAATTGACCTCTCTGTCTGTTCTCCTGACTGCCTCCTGGATTTCACCTGGGAGGTTCTGAGGGATCTCCATGGGAGTGATCACTTTTCTATCCTCCTTACTGCAGCAATATCTAGTCCTTGTTCCCGTCTCCCGAGGTGGAGGTTAGATAAGGCGGACTGGTCCCTTTTTTCATCCTTGACTTCTATTGGTGTTTCCATAGAAGACTTTCCACATATAGTTGAAGCTGTTTCGTTCTTTACGTCTATTATCCATTCTGCTGCCCTCCACGCTGTTGCAAGAACCTCTGGCATATATAACTATCACCCTGTCCCATGGTGGAATGAGGATTGTAGTATTGCTGTACGTGCCAAAAAGACAGCATTTTCACATTATCGTCAATACAAAGCAGAGCATTATCTTGTCGAATTCAGGAGGGCACGTGCTAGGGCACGCCGGGTCCTCAAACAAGCCCAACGAGACCCTTGGATGGCTTATGTGTCTTCCATAAACTCTAAGACACCAGTGTCTCATGTGTGGAAGAGGGTACAAAAGATTTCAGGAAAATTCCAGCAAGGCAGGTCCCCTGTGCTGCTGTCAAATGGTGAGCCTGTTGGTGACCCTGCGGCTGTGGCCGATATTTTTGCTTCTGGCTTTGCAGCGGTCAGCCGTAGAGATGCTAGCACTCCAGTTTTTGCCAGACACAGGGACGTAGAAGAGGCTAGGATATTGAACTTCCATTCCGGGAGGGGGGAGTCTTACAACCTCCCTTTCTCTTGCCATGAACTCCAATCTGCTCTTTCCCTTTGTCATGACACCTCACCAGGGTCAGATGATATTCCCTATACAATGCTTCGGCACCTGGATGATGATCCACTGTCTTTTCTCCTCAAGCTTTTTAATAGAATCTGGAGAGACTCTTCTCTTCCTACCTCTTGGCGCAAAGCTGTTGTCCTGCCATTCCAGAAGCCAGGAAAGACAGGATCCAGTCCTCTAGAATATCGACCAGTTGCCCTTACATCATGCTTGTGTAAACTGTTTGAAAAGATGGTCAATTCACGCTTAATGTATTTCCTCGAAAGGAATGACTGTCTCTCTCGATGTCAGTCTGGTTTTCGCAAATATCGTTCGATGACAGATGCATTTGTCCGCCTAGAAGCTGCAGCATGTGATGCTTTTGCCAGGAAGCAGCATCTGGTGTGGTCTTCTTTGACTTAGAAAAGGCATATGATACTACATGGCGGTTTGGTATCATCAAGCAGCTTCACTCTGTAGGCTTACGTGGTAGGCTTTCTGCATGACCGTTCATTCAGGGTTCGAATTGGTGATACTCTGTCTCCTTCTTACCCTCAGGAAGAAGGCATGCCTCAAGGAAGTGTCCTTAGCACGACCGTTTTTGCTATAGCATTAGATGGTATTCTGTCCTCTATTCCAGAGGGGGTGTCTGCCTCACTGTATGTCGATGATTTAGCTATATGGTATGCTGCCTCCCAGATGCCCGTAGCTGAACATCGCATGCAGCTTACCTTAGACCACGTATCTCATTGGGCCACAATGCATAGTTTCCGTTTCTCCCCAACAAAAACAGTGGCCTTACATTTCTCCCGCTTGAGAGGAGTCCACCCCGACCCCGATCTCAAGTTACATGGCCACAGGGTCTGATGTGTGGATGAAGCAAGGTTTCTCGGTCTTGTTTTCGACAGACGACTGACGTGGGTTCCCCACATCCGTGCATTACGTTTATCCGGCCACCGTGCCCTGTCTCTCCTACGGACTCTATCTCACCTGTCTTGGGGCTCTGATAGAGCCACCCTCCTATACCTTTACCGTGCCTTGGTACGGAGCAATTGGACTATGGGTGTGAGGTATACTCTCCTGCTACTGAGGCACGGCTGCAGCCTTTCGGTTCAATCCATCATGCTGGGATCCGTCTGTCAACTGGAGCTTTCCGGTCTTCCCCAATTCCTAGTCTATTAGTAGACGCGAATGAACCGCCACTAGATCTCCGTCGCCAGTTCTTACTGGTGCAGTGTTGGCACCGCCTTCACCGTCTACCTTCCTCACCAAGTGTATGGCTGTCTATGAGGTCGCTCTTTTCCACTTTTATAACACCCACCCTCGCTATGCACAACCGTTTCGGTACAGAGTGAGGGCTGCCATGGAGGAGTTAGTTGTTCAGCCTTTTCCTGTTTGCCCTGTGCATGTTCCCCGAGTGGCTCCCTGGCTCCTCCCAGAAGTACGGCAATGTGATTACTTCCCTGAGAGGAAGGCCTCTCTTTCCACACAGGTAGCTCTGTCTTATTTTTTAGAACACGCCTCTGCCCACAGTGACTCGATCCCTGTATATACTGATGGTTCCAAGTCCCGCGTGGGACAGGCTTTGGTGTAATTTTCCATGATTTTAGCCGTGGTGGGAGTCTTCCTCCTTCCTCCACTGTTTTTACTGCTGAACTTACAGCTATTTTAGTTGCAGTTGAGTTGATTTTTTGTTTCCCCCCTGCTTCTTTCACCATTTATAGTGACTCAGCCAGTGCCTTGCAAGCTTTGTTTTGTGGTTTCTCATCACACCCTCTAGTCTTGTCTATCTTGGAGTGGCTCTCCTTGTTACATAGATGCGGATTTTCTGTACAGATGTGTTGGGTCCCTGCTCATGTGTGGGTCGTAGGCAATGAGCTTGCTGACTCTGTGGCAAGAGCCACTGCCTCTCGCCCTTCCTCTCCCCATTACCGTGTCCCATCTGAGGATTTCTGTACAAGCACTATAGAAGCTGTCCGTCTCTGTTGGCAGAGAAGGTGAGATGCAGTAGGGGCGAACAAACTCCGCAGCATTCGTCAGAACCTGGGCGATGGAGGGTATGTGGGACTATCCCGACAGTGGGAAACAACTTTGGCCCGTCTCTGGATTGGCCACACTAGGCTGACTCATGGTTTTTTAATGGAGAAAGCACCCCCTCCCTATTGTGATGACTGGTTCCTTTGACTGTGCAGCATCTTCTTTTAGAATGCCCAAGTCTTGAGGACCTCCGTCGGCAATACCTTTCCGGGTGCCGAGCCGACAACGGACCATAACTTCTCTCTTTGGTATTTGGGGAAGAGGCTTGTGCTATGAGAGGAGGCACCTTCTCCTTTGTGTTAAGTTCTGGCCTTCTCCACAAACTGTAAGACTTTACCATATTTTAGTTTTTGTTTTATACTGTTCTCGTTTAACCTCAATATTTCCACCACGTTTTTAGTTTTGGTTGTTTCTTTGATTTTGTTGCTTTGTTTTATGCATCATTTTATGTATTTATGTATTCATTTATTTTTTGAATTCCTTTTAATGTCTGTGTTCGGCGGCATATGACCTCTGCTGTTGCGCCGCCATGTCACATTTTCATTTATTCATTCATTCATTCATTCCCACGGAACCCATGAGTTAACCTAACCATACTGTACTGTACATGCCTGCTGAAGGGCCAGCTACCCTTTAAACTTTTGTTTCTCATATGTTTCAACTGTGCCATAATTGTTAGCTTATTGAAGTCAAAATGACAAACAAAGCTGAAGATAGTCAGTTTCGGGGAGCCTAAGATGACCACTGGGACATCAAGGCTGATGCAGAACATGCTTTCATGACAAATGTGATGAAGATTCTAAACCAGCAACAAATCTTAATTGAAACACTGAATGGTGAAATGTAAGAAATAAGAAGTGCATCACAAAACTACGCACCTTCAGCCCCTGATCCTAACCAAACTAAACCTAATCCATTCCTTCCATCAGTTACATCAACTCCCTCTGTTCCACATCGGTCCCTGCACCCATGCCCAAACAATCTGCTATTAGACATAGTGACATTCCAATTGTAAATTTAACTGATCTAGATGGGATCGAAACCGAAAGTATCCTGGAAGAGCTGTACAGACTAGTTGAATCACGTGTGACATCTCATGAGGAAGGGTTGCAAGTTGCTCAGACTCGAGTTGACGAGACATTACGTGCCATGATTTATAGTCTTGTTAAGCAGGGAACAGTCTCTCCCTGCAGTGATTTCAGGGCAGTACTGAGAGCCAAGTTTTGCGGTATTCCTAATATTACAGACGCTTGGCAAATTATTAAAGAAATCACCTATGATATAGAGGAAAGCTATAGAACCTTCGTGAACAGATTAAATTGTAAAGTGGCAGCTCTATAAACCAAAGCCCCCAAAGATTCCATCCTTGATGCAGAGAAATTAACCAAGAGGAAATTATTCCAAGGATTTCCTGAAGTTGCCCAGCATATGGTTGAGGATGTGAGGAGACTAATGCTAATGTCTAATAGAAACGTCAAACACATGACTGCGAAGAGAGATATGGCTCCGATGACCCCATCGAAGCCAGCTGAGACTAAGCCTACAAGTACGGATAGATTTGATAAAATCGAACGAGCACATTACAACCTAACTCAACATACGAAAATCCTTAAACCTCCCCCTAAGAAAACATACTGTGGGTACTGTCAGAAACCTAATCATGCGCCAGCAACTAGTGCCCTTTCACGTGCAAGGAATGCTTGTTTTGACTGCTTAAGAGTAGGTTGTAGGAAGGGAAATGCTGATTCCCCAGGACGACAGTCCAGACAGTCGAGGTGACTAGGTAAAGCTCAAACAGTTCGATGTCCCATGATTTCATTGATTGTGAACCAAAGATCGAATTCCGCATTGGTAGATATGGGGAATGAAGTAACCCCTGCTTCAGAGAAATTTGTAGGTCAGCTTGGATTAGAAATGTCCCAGAATAAGAATCTTCGTCCAGTGACAGGGATATCAAAAACTCCTTTTCCTGTACTGGGCTTTGTGTACCTGGATATTCTAATTGGTATCACAAAGACTTTACGACACCTAACTTTGGTAGTCCCTGATAACTTTCTTGAGACCAACCTCTTGTTAGGAGTAGATGTGTTGGGCAAAGCTCCTTTAGAATGGGATCATCAGCAGCAAACATTTAAGTGGGGTGAATTCGTTTACCCGGTTAGGCACCTTCACCGTTCATCCTACAAGCAAAGAGCACATAGGGTGAGATTGACCTGCCCATTTAAGCACCCTTTTGAGTATCTTCGCCTTCGGGAAGAACTTATCGTTAGACGTTTGCAAGCATGTTGTTGCTTGTTCAAGTTAGTGATGAACCTAACACAGTTATGGAAATCTCTCCCCAAACATTTTTGAGTTTAGCTGAATAGTCTCCATTAAAGGGGAAGTTCATTTGCCTTTTATCAGCCAGAGTCAGGCAGATATTGTACTTAACCTGGGACCATTATAGGAACTTATGAGATCTTTAGTGAGAATGACATTGAAAAATTTGGGCAGTGTTGTCTGGTCACTAAAGTTTCAAATGATTTGATTCCTTATACTGACAGTGTTGCTACTACAGCCAGTAGAGAGGAGAAATTTGAGGATTTTGCTTAAAACAAAGAAGTGGGATCATCTGACATTAGAAGAGCAACTGCAACTTAAGACAATGTTAAAACAACACCATGAATTATTTATGGCTGACAAGTCAGAATTAGGAGAAATCAAAGGACCTCCAGCCAAGATAGCACTTAGGGTCAAATGCCCAGTCAGTGCCCCAGTGTATCACTACCCAGAGAAAGCTAAGGAAATTATCAGCAATATGCTTTATGAGATTGTGGATAGATACATAACAGAGCCATCCACGGGAGCTTCGTTAAGCCCAATTGTACTAGTCAGTAAACCTGACGGATCAAAGAGGATGTGCTTGGACTACAGTCAAGTGAACACAAAATTGGAGGTGGGCCTGTACCCGCTTCCCAAACTGGAAGAGATGGTACAAAGTGCAGCTGGCAAGAAATATTATGCATCATTAGACCATAAGGACGCCTAGTACCAGGTTGTCTTAGATGAAGCCAGTCGGAACTTTAATCTCTTTTGCAGATGACATTACACTGTACAGATTTAAGCATTTGCCTTTTGGATTGAGTTGCAGTCCTGTTATATTTTCTAGAGTAATGAGAAAGCTGCTAACCCCATTGTTGAGGGAAGGGTAGGTGAAGAATTATCTGGACGATGTTATTTTGTGGGCCTCTGCTACTGAAGAGATAGTACAATGCCTAGGTAAGCTATTTCACATTTACACCAAGCAGGAGTGAAACTCAGTGTAACAAAGTGCCATCTTGGTCAAAGACACATAAAGTTTCTGGGCCACATACTATCTGAGGAAGGATGCATCCTCGATCCAGAAAATGTTGAGGCAGTTCATCATATGAAACCCCCAAAGAATGTAAAGGAGGTGAGAAGATTTTTGGGTATGTGTGAATTTTACAGGAATCATATTCAAAATTTTGCAAGGATTTCACACCCCTTAACACAGTTGTTGCAGAAGATTAAGATATTTTCATGGACTCCAGAATGTCAGAGAGCTTTCGAAGACCTAAAACAAGTTTTAGTCCAGTTGTCTGTACTGGTGAAGACTGATTTGAGTAAACCTTTTGTTTTGCAAAAACAAGTGCTACAGATGCTGGTGCAGCCTTAATGCAACAGGAAGATGATGGTAGCCTTAATGCTACTGCATATTTCTCCAAGAAACTCGAACCAGCTGAAACTAGGTACAGTACTACAGACAAACAGGCATTAGCCATTGTCCTTACATGTAGGAAATTTCATCATTATTTGTGGGGAACTTACTTTACGGTAATGACAGACCACCAGCCCCCTAGTTTCCATCTTCTGTAAGAACACTAAATCCCCCAGAATGAAGAGGTGGATAATTGACATGAGAGACTATACCTTTGATAAAATTACAAGAAAGATCGCTTAAATGTAGTTGCAGATCAGCTTAGTAGACCAGTTCGACGTTCACATGGCTTGGCATGACCAAGGAAGAGTTTAAGGATGTACACTGGCGGTCAAAAGTTTTGTCCTGAATGAAGGCACAACATGAATCTACACCAACTGAGGTTCAAACAACGGTGCTTCGGGAGGAGGTGGATGCGAGGTGCTGGGGTGGCAGGAGAGGGGGTCAGAGGGAGGGATTAGGTGGCCGGATGCATCGGAAGATATGTAACCAATATTGCCATAGTCTTGATGTGATTCACTGATAAGGCTGGGCTGTAATATTAAAGATTTACAGTAATATGTGCATGGTCAAGTATTCCTTGAGTCTGTGAGCATACGTGAATGTCAACCTTGGTATACTCGTAGTGAATTTCAGTCTCTGCCGTTCAGTCGTGGAGAAAACGGAAAGCGTGAAGTGATGAGGTTAAACAGATCATAGAGCTATCCCAGACTACCACCAACTTAGAACAAAGTAGCTTTGGATATTATTATGTTGTATTCCCCTGCATCCCTCTCTCTTACATCTCTAACGCCTTTCCACCCATCCTTACCCTTCCTGTCAACCTCCTGCCTCTTTCATCCCTCTTCCTTCCTCTCTCCGCCCACTTTCACTCTTCCTACCTACTTACTCCCTACCCTCAGGGTCTGTGGACCTCCTGTTTGGATCCCGAGCTATATGTGATCAAGAATACAGGGAGAGATACTTGATCTGAAGACCAGTGGTAGTGGAAAGTGTCCCTTTACAACGTATACAACGACAATCATTGCAAAAATATTATATAGAGATAGTCTGACCAGTTTTATTCGTAGCCTGTTTATCAGAATAAATACTCATTTTACAAGCCTTCCCTTATACAAAAAAACAATGCTGAATCAATGTGAATTGTTTAAAAGGCATTGCAAGTTGGAATGGAAGGCAAGAATGTGGCAATGGCAGGAGGGTAAAGCTCCCTAATTATGTAGCGAAATGACATGAGTGGTTGTACGAATCACAAAGAGAGAGAGAGAGAGAGAGAGAGACAGACAGACAGACAGATAGACAGAGACAAACAGACAGACAGAGACAGACACAGAGAGACAGACAGACAGACAGACACAGAGAGACAGACAGACAGACAGACAGACACAGAGAGACAGACAGACAGACAGGCAGACAGACAGACATACTGAGAGAGAGAGAGAGAGAGAGAGAGAGAGAGAGAGAGAGAGAGAGAGAGAAACAGACAGACAGACAGACATTCTGAGAGAGAGAGAGAGAGAGAGAGAGAGAGAGAGAGAAACAGACAGACAGACAAACATTCTGAGAGAGAGAGAGAGAGAGAGAGAGACAGACAGACAGACAGACAGACAGACAGAGACAGACAGACAGACAAAGACAGACAGACATAGTGAGAGAGAGAGAGAGAGAGAGAGAGAGAGAGAGAGAGAGAGAGAGAGAGAGAGAGAAACAGACAGACATACATACAGACAGACATTCTGAGAGAGAGAGAGAGAGAGAGCGAGAGAGAGAGAGACAGACAGACAGACAGACAGACAGACAGAGACAAAGAGACAGACAGACATACCGAGAGAGAAAGAGAAACAGACAGACAGACATTCTGAGAGAGAGAAAGAGAGAGAGAGAGAGTGAGAGAGAGAAGGTTGTTTTAAATGTAGAAGAGGGCGGCAGGGAAAGTATTTTAATCAGTGTTATCGTGCAATATAATCAACAGTGAACTACGAATAGGCTGACTACATTATCAGCTATTGCATTATTTTATATCCATTGTAGAGATGGCAGACAGACGCAGCAATGCGATGGGTGAAGGGAAGAGTGCAAACGATCATGAGGTCATTACCCTCCGTGGCCGTATCACCAGGATGTGGGAAGTGGGAAAGTCATCAAGAGAAATTGTCCTTCTCACAGGTGTCTCTGTCAGGACTGAATTGTGGCAAATAGAGGGCTCAGCGAAGACCTCGAGTTTTCAGTTGTTAAGATGTTGCCTGTATATCGGACATGGTAAACGAGTAATCAAGGTGTTGTGCAGTTCAGTTTACTCGGACTCTATAGCTTCAATGCGATCCGCGGACAAGGAGAAGACGCATTCACGAGATGGGCATTCACTGTTACAGGACGGCCAAAAAAGAAAAACTGAAACCAACAGAGTGCAGACTAGGCTTTGCTTTACAGTATATAGGAGGAGACGGAGATTTCTGGAACAGTAGTATTTATTCATTCATTCATTCATTCATCATCCAATCCTACATTGCCCCATGAGGAGCGTAGGAGCCCGGGGCTAGGCAAGTTGGTCCTGACATTTAGGATGACCAGCCTCAATCATCCTTGAGTGGCATTACGTGAGCAATAAACCCTCAGCAACCCCTCGGATATAAACCTTCACTGGCTCAATCCGATTGGAGCACCGTAATTACTCACTAAACCACCAGGTGCTAAAATTTGGTTATATGGTTACCATCCATCATAGTAAATGGTTTCCTGGCTGTACGGGAAACCATTTGGGTTGTCACTCAGTGTAGAGTCACCGACAGGCAGAAAGAAGAGAAAAGAATGATGGAAAGAAAGACAGAAAATGAATGTAAAGCCACCCGCATGCAGAAGGACGAGGAAAGAAAGAAGGAAAGACAGAAGAGGATGGAAGGAAGAAGGATGGAGGAGAGGAAAGGGCAGACACCCAGGAGTAGCACTAACCCGAGTGAGTGGATGGTAAGCGCCCCCACCTACCACACAGTAATATTTACAGATGGGAAATGCTTCAAGTCGGTGGAAGCAGGGGCTCCAATGTGCTGGAGACCTATAAACACACTATGAAAATACACTGGAGAAGGGCAAACTTCGTAGGGTGAGCCTGTCATTTGGGGGATGGATGTGGACTAATGGACCTGGAGAATTGACGAAAATAGAAGGAAAATTTACAGGGCAGAAATACATTGACGTGTCAGGAAATGTATTATTGCCGTCTGTGCGAAATATGGCAATTCCACATCCTCATCCTATTAGCCTTGTTCACAACAGAAGTCCTGTGCATATGTGCAGAGTAGTAAAGGATTGGCTAAATCAGCATCCGGAATTGGAAGTCCTCGGTTGGCTTTCAAAGGATTGTGATCTAAACCCAGTCAAGAAAATATGGACCATTATGTACAAGGACTGGGACTTGGGTAAAGAAATAAGTGTTCAAGCTGTAGAACGGAAAACCCTTGAGGTTTGGGAGTCTGCGTGGAACCGTCCAAATATTTGTCATAATTTAGTGGCATCCCAACCCAGGAGGGTTGATGAAGCTGTTCATGCACAAGGTGGCTGGACCTTGTACTGATGTGTTTGGATCATTTGAATGCCTGATGATGTAATTTTCTTCGATTCTGTGTGGGGTAGCTTTAATACTGATAAGTAATACCGTATGTATTCTATATGTAAATACTGTGGGCAATGAATTACCCAGAGCCTGGCATTATGTTTGTGTCTGTCGGTATCATCCTTGTATCCTCTGTGAGGGTTTTTGGCATCTAGGGTTATCATAAATTAGTGTAATTATGTATGAATGTATTTTTCTTAATAGACAATGTGGGTTACTTTATACGTAAGTAGTAGTATTCCAAGTCTATATCATAAATACACTAACTTGTTTATTGTATGTGTGACAAGAACTTGATAGGCTAGAGCAGAGTTTTGCTGATGTCTTTAAGCGTCGTACCTTGAGAGTAAATGAAGAAAAGAGTAAAGTGATGGTTATTAAGAGAGGAGGTGACTCTCAGTGCGATGTAACAGTGAATGGAGAGAGACTGGAGTTGGTGAGAGTTCAAATACCTGGGTACAGTGAGAGAAAAGAGAAGAAAATGTGGAAAAGAAGTTGAACGTACAGTGACACAAGGAAGAAAAGTAGCTGGTGCAATGAAGGCCTTGATAAGAAACAGAGGTTTGAGTGTTGCAGTTGCACGAGGTTTACATGAAGGAGTGTTATTGCCAACTTTAACTTATGGATGTGAGACTATGGTATGGCATGGAAATGAAAAGTCAAGAGTAAGAGCAGTGAAGATGGGACTGCTGAGGAATGTATATGGAGTACAGAGGGTGGATAGGATACGAAATGATGTGATTTATGAAAGATGCGGAGTAAGGAAGTTGGTGGACACCAGAATCGAAGAGAGTGTACTGAGATGGAATGGTGATGTGGAGAGAATGGATAACAATAGAGTGGCAAAAAGTTATATCTGAGCGAATTCGAAGGAGGGAGGAAGCGAGGTAGGCCAAGGAGGTGGAGAGATATAATGGATGAATGTGTGAGGAAGAAAGGTTTGGAAGTCGGTGAGGCTAGGAACTGACAGGAGATCGAGTTGGCTGGATGAATGTTGTGAGGAAAAGCGCATGGTCAGGGATTCTGGCACCCCTTTTTAACATGGCAGCTTCTGGATTGACTCTATCGGATAAGATTATGTGAAGCTACACAACGTGGTGAATGTTTTTGGCGTATCCGATAGAGCCAGGATTCCGGGGGCTTGAATGATGAGTGAATGGAAGCGTGGCCCATTGGATTGGGCAGATTTGGGCTTTCTGGACATTGCTACTCCTCACCCTGCCATAGGGTGGGAAAGGAGGTCCGGATGATGATGATGATATGTCATTAATAGTGTCTGATATAAATGCTCTTGTTTCAATTTCTTCTAAGAATTTGGCGCTATATTTTCTACCTTCATCCTGAGCACCTTCTACCGAATCTGGTTGAAATGATCAGGCGTTTGCCATAAAGTCCTTCCTCAGCTGAAGAGACTGAAAATCACGGTGGTACGGTATACCTGTAAGTGTGGTAAGAATTATAACATTATTAAAGACAAGAGTATGATCATAATATACACTGAGAAGTTTAATATCCAATGATAACCGACGACTGGCCCCGCTACAAAGAAACCAACGAATCACAGTTATGCAAACGGTGATTGAAAAAATGAAATACAAACTGATTACTTCTATGCTACGAGGACTGAGAAACACCATATAGTACTAACAATGGTTCTGTTAATCCTCTTTATAAAAAATTCTCACGGAGTATGCAGTTACCTGTTTATTATTATGTTCATACTTATTAATTTAATATAACTTTGTCAGTGAATCATATTGAGATCATGGCAGTCTTGGTTACTTATCTGCCCATGGATCCGGACACACAGTCCCTCCCACTAACCCTCTCTCCTGTCACCCCAACACCTCGCTTCCCCCTCCTCCCGAAGCACCATTGTTCGAACCACACTTGGTAGAGATTCATGTTGTGCCTGGAATCAGGACATAAGCTTTGACCGCCAGTGTACAAAGGAAGGAGTCTAGGTGAAATGATCTTATCACTTACTTAGAGGGTGGAGCAGTTCCCAAGAAGCATTATCCAAGAGCCACTTTAAATCAGTTTGCATTACGTGAGAATCTGCATTATCTTTCTCTCCCACCCAAAGAAGGACCATAGTCTTCATTTTGTTTTGGTTGTGCCCAACTGTTTGGTAAAAGCAACCTTAAAGTTCGCACATGATGAACAGTCTGGTCATTTGGGAGTTAAGAAGACTACAGTATTGACATTTTGGAGACTTACTTCTATTGGCCAACTCCTAGAACTGATGCCATGCTATATGTGAGAGAATATATTGAGTGTCAGGTCCATAAGGGTACCCAAGGCTTGCAACAGAAGTGGCAGGAACTACCTCCAGTCACTAAGCCTCTTAACCCTAGAATGCTTACGTTGGATTAATTTCCCTGTTCGGCGATATATTTATTTGCTATTTTGTTATGATAAGAGCTTTGGAGCTCTCCTTCCCTATACCTTCAATCCACCCTACCCCCTACCCACATAGGTAGTGGTGTGGTTTCATCTCGCATTTATCACCATGATATTTGGGTTTAAAGTGTTTTTTACCCGACAAAAGCATTTGTGTTACATTTTTTTTATTTTTGGGTTTTCCTTTTTTTCCAGGTGTATAATTAGTTTCTGATTAAATCAAAGAGACTAAAGGATGAAAACAATCTAAAAGAGTCTAAATCGGTAAAAAAAGGTGTTTCACAGGTATAATGTGGATTAAGTGTTTTTTACCCAACAAAAGCATTTGTGTTACATTTTTTTTTATTTTTGTTTTTTCTTTTTTTTTCAGGTGTATAATTAGTGTATGATTATATCAAAGAGACTAAAGTGTACAGAGACTAAAATATACTAAACTGAAAGAAAATGTCGAAAAAAAAAATTCTCCCAGCGAAAGCAGTACTGCGAGGATAATAACGTAAGCATTCTAGGGTTAAGCATGTTAGCATAGACTTGACAGACGTCTCAGGGAACAAACGGGTACCGCTATGCTCTCACCATTGTAGATAGTTACAGTAGATATGTTAAATTATATGTATTAAGGACCAAAACCATTGAAGAGGTGTGTTCAAAGTTTAAGGAGTATTTGGTGACACTGGAACTCCTACAGTGCTGGTACTTGATAATGGAACTGAGTTTACTTCCCAACAGTTCAAAAATCTTTGAAAACAGTTCCATATTAAACTTGGCTACACTACACCCAATCACCCACAGGGTAATAGTGTGTATGAATGCATGCATCACACAATGAAAAGTGCACTAATTTATCTGTGTAAAGGCCAGATTAAGTGGCCGAAATATCTTAGTGTCAGAGAATTTTAAACTATTCTGTTCACACCACTTTGAAAGAGACACCCCATTTTGTGTTTTTCTCTTGGATAGCCCCAAGACAAATTAGTGCAACTCTTCCAGTGACTGAGAACTCAGATGAGGGAGACGCACTAAAAGTAGTCCATGAGATATTCCAAAAAATTTCGAAACACCAGTCTAAAAGGACTCTTGACAGAGCACACAGGAACTGAAAAAATGAAGCTGTGGAAAAGAATGATTTACTGTGGGTGAAAAATGAAAATCCTCTATTAGGTACACGTCGGAAGTTGAACTTAAAGTGGCTTAGACCAGTCCGGGTGTTGGAAACCATTGGAAATGGTTCAGCATTTAAACTGTTGAATATGTTTGATGATGTGGTGATCTGTCGAGCAGCCGACAAGGTAAAGAAATATTATGGAACTGAGGAGTGGCTCTCTAAACCACAGAAACATGTGCAAATGTGGAGTGACGTGAGATGGGACTGTGCATTGGATCCCAGCCAAGAGTGAGGAAACCTCCTTCAAGACTGACTGAGGAACTTTAGTCAGCACAACCATTGGATGTATGATCTTACTGAAAGTATTTGTTAACCCTTCTTTAGTCAGGTGGGGTGTTTTGGCACCCCAAATTTTTTAAAAGTTCATATTTCCCAGCCGGTAATTTGAATAATTCTCTCCATTACAATAATCTCCTGACTCAGTGAGAGGAAGGAGCATGTGGATTGGTTTAGTTATGCCTCTGCTGTAGTGAGAGAGAGGGGCACTTCCCCCGCCTCCCCGTTGGGGTGTCCAGTCACCCCATCAATCTAACCATTTAGATCATATTGTTATATAGATTGTTTTTTTTTATCTTATTTTTGCATATTGTTTATCATTATACTAATTTCAAAAATCAAAATGTATTTTCCTGTGCGTGTTTACCTGACAAATTGAAATCTACTGATCACTTATTATCATTTGTAAGTGGTGGTATTTTTTTTTTTTTTCCATCAGCACATAATGGTGATCAGTACACTGGGTCTAAAGTAGCCTATCCTAAAGTTTCTTTAGAAACTTTCTTTACCCTTAAGTATTTGAAAGCTGGCAGGTGACTTGTTGTCCAAGTGCATTCATTATTAATGAAGCATTTTAAAATGTTTATTACTGACGAAATGGCTGTCCAAACTAAGTATTATATATAGTTATTTGTGTGGATAAATTTTAAAACTAGGCCTTACAAAAATTAGTAGATAGTCTAAACACTTTTGAAATTTTGAATTCTTGGGTCAAATCAAAACATCTGGGTAAAGTTTTACGAGAACTTTGATTCTCTTCCCTCCCATGTTCAAGGAAAATATTATGTCATTACAGCGATAGTTTGTAAAATGTAACCGAGAAAAACATCCATTATGGAAAAGATAAGACTGGTACTAATAATGATGATTTCAGATATATATAAGTTCATATACTATGCTTACCAAGTTTAAAGTACTGATGCTATAAATTAGACAGCAATCAGTAACAACAGTAGGATCAACAACAATAAAGTTATATTACAACACTGATGAGGGCGGCAAAATATTAGCAAATTGTTGTAATTTGTTGCAGTTACCTGTCCACTTGTTTTCTATGTACCCCGGAGTATAGTATAGCGTGACATCACAAAGATGGGTGGAGATGACAAAATGATCAGTCCTGTTCTCACTGGAGCCTGCTCCCAAGTATCGTTGACAAGAACTTATGGTTAGCAGGCACAATGTTGCATTTGCTCGACTTTGGCTGGGATATTACCCTGTCTAGCAAGTCTCTGAGGCAGGGGAAATGCCTCATTTCTCCTCCTGAAAACTATGTGACCGTTCAAACGCCAACAGCCTTCAGCATTACTGCCTGGAGTGTCCCTCAGGAAGGGATTTACTGCCCCTTGGACTTAATAAATTAATTAAGCAACAACAACAATAATGCCGTAGATGAAAAAGTCAAGGTCAATGGAGAACATCAACTTTAAAGTTTTTATCAGGTTAGGATCAAGATTTTTTTTTTTAATGTTCGAGGGTTAGGCTTGAATAAAGGGAATCAGATATGAAAACAGTCATATATAAATCTAAATAGCAGTGAAAGATTTAAAGCCAAGGTCACAAGTCAAGCTGAAGTCAAGCAGTTTTACCTGCATGGAAAACAAACTTAAAGGTTTCACCAGAAAAAGAAAAAAAAATCAGACTTGAAGACTGTCAGAGGACGAGATCACATGGCAAGGTCAAATTCTGACCCATGGATCTGTGTGTTAACCAGGTAATTGAAAAGGTTTAGCAATGACTTGGATGAAACCTGGTAAATGGATTGAGGATTGCCCACAAGGATGACTTTTTCCTTTTGGGTGGGAAAATGGTAGAAGTTCATGGTCCCATGGCAAGGCTAACGTAAGCAGGTTTTATTCGTTGTCAACTAAGCTTTGTGAAAGACCAGGATAAAACAAGGATAGATTCGATTTTTAGAGTAATTATTCAAAAGTCATGGCCACAGAGGTAGGTCAAAAGCCAGTCACAGGGAAATTTAGCTCAGACAATTTAATCTCATCTGAACCGAAGTCGATGGGGCGGTTGTGGGTTAGGAAAGAGTGAAGTGATAAGACTTTGAGAGTAATCTATCGAAAGCCAAGATCACAGGGCAAAGTCAGACATGCAGCCCTGTTACCAGTTGGTGGGTGGAGATGTCCTTTTTCTTCGTACTATAACACTATTTTTAGAATGGCCTTGATCACACTTTACCATAATTTTCACTTACTTTCAGTCATTCATATTAACCTTGAATATGGTTGCATGTGATGTAGAGACATCAGAGAGAAGGATGGCGTAGCACTTGTCTTGCCACCACGTCGAAATTACTGAACCGACCATCTGCGCCGAGTCTGCCATCACATTCTTCGAATCTGTGAGCAAAAGTCACACAGATACCCTGTTTCAACGCGTTTTTGGCTGGCTATAATCGTTTCTTTTTAGCAGGAATACAATAATATATTTGTCCTACCTACAAGAGGATTAACAGCAAAACATTAATCTCCTTACTCTGGTGAGCACTGGATGGTTATCAACTCTGGAAAGACCCGTACTGGATAATAGAAAACAATTTCTTACCCCTTATTATCGAGAACTCGGCTAAGCTGAAAAATTAAATTCATCTAGAGATATCGCTAGTAATATTTGCTGAAAGATTAATCTGATTTAATAAAGAGTTTCAGGTTACAAAAAAAATATTAGTTTAAGGAAAGCTCGAAGGCATTTGTGTGTGTGTGTGTGTGTGTGTGTGTGTGAGAGAGAGAGAGAGAGAGAGAGAGAGAGAGAGAGAGTTTGTGTGTTGGGGACAGGAGTACGTGTAACCCAATGAAATACCTGTGGAAGGCCAAAGAGTTGAGGCTTCAGCAGCAGGGCCAGACACAACCACCACAACTAACAGGAGGGTTCGCGTGGACTCCTTTGTTATCATTATATCGTGACTGCTGCCTGTAAAAGAGCTTCAGCATTTCATTTTATAATGATGAAATAATCTCTGGATTACGTTGTCAGGGATGGAAAATGCTGAATACAAGAGAGAAATATTGACTAACAAACAAAGAGCGTCCAGACAGTGCAACATCCCCGCCCATCAACTCGTCTAAATGCCGAATATTTTTACTTTACCCCGTTTCCATGATTCTGAAATAATTTCAAAATCGAATTATTTCATTACTGCCTAACCCCCTACTCGTACAGCAGCTTTGGTTCAGACCAGTTCGATGTTTGAGTTGACTTTGCCTGGTGATCTTGCCATTTGACCTTTCCGTTTGATCTTAGTCTTCGATTGAATGTATATGAAATCGAACCTCATTATCCTTGTTTTAACCAGAATTCTTCCACAAGTTCAGTCTACACTGGATAAAGGCTAAACTTTTTTACATGATCTTGCAGTAACCTTTACTCTTGAGTGATTTTTCACACACACACACACACACACACACACACACACACACACACACACACACACACCGCTCGCTGGCTAAGTGGTAGCTTTCTCGCTTGTCATTTGGTAGACGGGAGTTCGCGCCTCGCTCAGGTTGCGAGAAGTTTCACTGACGAAGTGGATGGTTACTGTCCCCCTTGAGCAAGGGGACGGGTGTGTGTGTGTGTGTGTGTGTGTGTGTGTGTGTCTGTGAAGGTCACAGCCTTGCCCTTAGATCAGACAATATGCGCTCTCAGCTCCGTTTCAGGAGGGTAAAAGCTGACGATCATGACCATCAAGTGATTCTGACCGACCCGGTGAATTACACACACACACACACAAAGAATGAAACCGACTTCATTATTGTAGATAAGAATAACACGATTGTCATAAAGACTTTGTAGCTACTTGTAGAGAAGTATATTTTAGACTTGTGGTCGAGCGGCTTTTATATCTTGTAGTAGCTTCCCCACCAGATGTCATGTAGTGACGGGAGAGGTAAAGAATAGTATGGGACTATTTTTATTTGTCTTGGAAATATTAAACAGGTCTCTCCCATGGGAAGAGTATAAGTCCCGGGTAGCTACCTCCCTGTCTCGCTATCTCTCTCTCTTTCTATTCTAAGGCTAATCTCCGTCTCGACCTCTCTCTAGGGTCGCTTGTCTCCTTCTGTCTAGCCTGTTCGGTGGCTCATCTCCGTCTGAGCTCTCTTTCCTAAATTCTGGTGTAGCAGGGGTGTGTCACGTGTGTTCCTCGTGGGTGGACTAGATCTTTGTTCACGAGAGGACTGCTGACAGCTAACTGCATCATCTCCTTACTGGCCGCTGTCGTCAGCTTCCTCAGTGTTAAGAGTGTGTAAGCATGTTTAGCACTGCTCGAATCTCGCAGACACAACACCTTCTCATCATTTGACTTCCTGCTTCTATCTGTCTCTCTATCTATCTATTTATTATGATTTGCAATTATAATATGGAGACCTACCACATTGCTCGGCCGCGCAAAAATGGCGTACCATCGACATTTAATAGTTATAATATATTAATACATATTATATATACATTATAATGAACTTATAAGCTAATTAAGTGAAATACATAATATTGTAAAGTAACATAATTGTATGAATATTGCATACATATATTATTCATAGTAAATAGCGATTATTCAGTAATATTACATTTAAACAAGTTGTATACATATTTGAATAAATGCAATATAATTGTGCAATGGTAATACTGCTAAGTTATACATTACATATTTGAGTTATCACTTTAGTAATGTCTAATATTTCATCTAACTAATTGTTACTAAATATTGTGTTAATGCATAATTGTGTTGGCCTTATAATTGTAGTTACATTTTGTTAATGCAACTATTACATAAATGTCTTGGCCTTATAATTGTAGTTAAAGTTACATAAAAGTTACATCTTGTTAATGCAACTGTTACATAATTGGCAAAGTGTAACATAATGCAATCGTTTGTCGTTACATAATTGTTACATATCGTTTGTAGGTACATAATTGTAGTTAGTGTAACATAATGCAATCGTTTGTCGTTACATAATTGTTACATAACGTTTGTAGGTACATAATTGTAGTTAGTTACATAATTGTTAGTTAGTTCAAGATAGGGAATTATATTTCACAAGCACATAACACCAAGGAAGTGGATGAAATGGTGAAGTTAGCGAAATGGAAATTAGAACAGGCGAAGTCAACTATGCTCGTCATGATCCAAGATCTCCCATCTTATGGAACGGAGGTACTGAGCGACAGGAACAATATCACACGTACTCGCCAAAAGCGCGGTTTGTTCGATCTGGGCGGCGCAATTCTTGGGAACATCTTTGGATTGGCTACAGAGGATGATCTTAAAGAAATAAACAACAAATTTAATAAGATAGCTCAGGTACTAACATACCAATATAAATTCATCACAGGACAGAACTCGGCAATGAAGACAATTGTGAAAAATCTGAAACAAGCAGAAAACGTAGCTCTCGAGAGTGTAGATAAAATAAATGACTTAGAGGGCAACGTTACTCTTTTCCAGCACTTCTCCATCATCACAGAACATATTGACACGATTCTACTACAATTAGAGAACACTAGAGATCATTTCAGGGCACTTATGCAAGGAATTTCGAATGCTGGTGATGGCAAGATCACAAATGACTTACTCCCAGTTCATGAGCTACGTCAGATAGTTAGTCAAGGCATACATAAACATAAATTGAAGCCATTGTTCTGCAGTAGGGAATTTATGCAATATTACCCGTACTTAGAAGCAACACTAACACCAACATCAGTGATAGTTCATGTACCATTCATCACGGAAGACCTGTTCACAGTATACCAAATACACCCCTTCCCCTATAGAAACAACAACACTTTGGTCATCATCAACATCAAGACACAACACCTTCTCATCATTTGACTTCCTGCTTCTATCTGTCTCTATATCTATCTATTTATTATGATTTGCAATTATGATATGGAGACCTACCACACGATCACAAATGTCACAGTTATCAAAGTTAATATAGGAAGTGGGTTGCACAGCCAGATTTAGTTTCGGAAGTGGATGAAAGAAGATTAACCCTCCCCGTCCCGACCACTTTTTGACCACTGGTACCCCCCAATCCCGACCATTTTTCGACCCTTTTTTTTTTTTGCTTAAACTTTCGCTTTTGGTCAGAAACAATGGTCAGTGGCAAAGAAATTGGTCCCCGGGGTCCCTAATTAGCTTAACCAGGTATGCCTTGGTCCCACCTGGCCCCGTGTTCTCCGTAGGCGGTCTGAGCCTCTAATGTTTTCTATGGTATTATAAGTCTGGGAAACCAATGAAAGTAAGTAGATATGTATTTATTACAAACATAAAAACATGTGATAAAAGAGTATATTGGATTTTATACAAAAATAGAGCAGAAATAAGCATTGTACCATCGTGCGAAACGAGCAAAATCGGACAACTTGGTCTCGATGAATCGCTAACATTCTAAAATCATGATACATATAATTTTTTTTACTTACATAATACTTCTACAATAACATTATACCATTTTACATTTTATTGAACTGTTTTTACGTATTCACAGGCCTTTTGATAACATTTAGCGTAATGTTAGCGCTTATTTACGTAGTGAGTGAACTCGCTGTGACTGTTGTTTCAACTCGTATTGTGTTTTTTATACTTCCATAATACTTTTCTAATATTATTATACACTTTTCAACTTTATAGAACTGTTTTGAGATTATTTCAGGCCTTACGTAAATATATAGCGTAATAATAGCGCATAATAACACACACGGTGAAGTCGCTATGACAACTATTTCAACTTACAACCTATTTTTGTACTTATATAATAATTCTCCACTAACATTGCACATGTTTACACTTGATATAATTGATATCACATAATTTCAGAACTTACGATGGAACTGAGCATCATATTTGCGCGTACTTACACAGGGAGTGTTATCACGATATCATTTGTTTCATCTTATACTAGTATTCAACTTATAAAATACCTTACTACTAACATTACAACAAATTCCACTGTATATAATTCCTATCACATACTTACTGACCAGAATGTGGGTGTACTCGTGACATCAATTATTACAACTTACACTATTGTTCAACTTATACGTTTTATTCATGCTAACATTACACCCGTTTCCACTTTATTTCCTTGCTATCACATATTTACTGACCAGATTTACACAGTGGGTGTAGTTTTGATATCAATTCTTTCAACTTACACTAATTCTCAACTTATACATGACTTTTCTGAAAAAATAACACCCATTTCAACTTTATATTTGACTTAGCACCCACTGACTGGCCTTACCATTATAATGAGCGTCATTTCGCCTTCCCACACAGTTTCAGTAGTGTAGGAAATTATGATACTCCTTGAAACAAGGCTGAAGGCACAACGCAACATTGCACTCGACACACTCGTATCTTGTGTCTTTTCTCTGAGTGGATGGTCTGACTGTCGAGTGCTTACATACATGGCAGCGATGCTGGGGTTTACGACGGTTTGGGTCGGAAGGGATTGCGCTGGGATAGTGGCGTCCTGCAAGACGTAGGGGAGTCTGAGCAGCCATGGGGGTGCGGGTGCGGTGTGTGGGTCTGTCCTGGGCATGCTTGGCGATTATTTCACGTGCCAGCTCCCTCACAAACCCCTCAAAGGTCTCGGATACTCCAGTGGTCATTGTGTGCAGGTAGTGGGCGTTCAGGACCGTGATGTCGAGCAAGTGGAAAAAGAGTTTCTTGTACCACTTCATCGTGGTCCTGGCAGTCAACACTTGAAATCATCGAGTCTGACTGATCAACTTGCCTCATGTTCAGATTATAGGCAAGTACAGACTCGGGTTTCCATACGTTGCGCCTCCTCTCGCTACGGTGATCCACGGAGTCTGTGCGGTGCATCAGGGGGCTGTGAACAGTTGATAGGAGGCAAACTTCCCTGTTGTGGTTCCACAGGGTTGCAAGGATGTTATTGGCCTGGAAGAAAACCACCTCGTTCTTGTCAAGTTTCCTCCCTATCTTGACCATATGGCGAAGGTTTCTCTTGACTGTACCACAGACTCCGGTGTCGTGTTGGTGGAGGAACCTAGCGAGAAGAGGGCTAGTGTACCAGTTGTCCAGGTACAACACATGACCACAATGAAGGTACTCTTCTATCATTGTCTTCACCATGGCCCCAGAGAGTCCTATACTCTGATCTGCTGTTATATCTGTCTGTGCGCCCGTGTACAAGACTATGTCTTGCACATAACCAGTCTTACAGTCACACATAACAAAGATCTTGAGCCCGAAACGGTGTCTCTTGCTGGGTATGTACTGCCTAAAGGAAATATTGCCTCTCCACAACACAAGACTCTCGTCTATGACGAGGTCTATGTAGGGATAAAATGAGGAGCGGAACATTTCCCATAAATGATCAAATACCAGCCTAATTCTCCTCATTTTATCGGTGTTATTTGCATTGGCTGGATCTTCTGCATCAAAAAAGTGGAGGCGGCCGAGAATATGCTGAAATCGGTTACGACTCATCACCTTTCCAAAGAAAGGTGTGAGGATGATTGGGTCAGTTGTCCAGTAGGCAGGAATTTGGTTTTTCCTTACCACACCCATCAAGATAACCAGGACCAAAAATAGGAACATCTCTGAAATTGTCACGGGATAGTCATACTGTTGGGAATGCCTGCTCGTGGTTCCCAAACGTTCACTTTCACGGCGCTGTGATTGTGAAAAAATATTAGTTTGTTCAACTATGCGCCCCACAAACGCCTCACCAAAGAACAAGTTGAAAAAATCCACCCTAGACGAACCTGCATTTACACCTGGAGCCGTGCAACCAGACCGCCACTCCTCAGTGAAAGGGTGAATGATGGGAGTAAAATTACTCCCATCTTCCCAGTTCCACGTGACACCACCGTCTCCAGCCACGTCCCCATCGTCCCCTTCGTCAGGGTGGGGAGGTGAGGGTGGTGGGGGAGGTTGGGGAGGTGGAGAGCGGCGCCTCTCATCACTCGCACTTCTCTTCCCTCTCCCTTTTCCTTTACCCTTTCCCTTCCCTTTCTTTCCTTTCCCCACATCCTGGGGCTGTGGGGAGGAAGTTTGGGAATATTCAGGGGCGAAAGAAGTGCTGGGGAGTGACTCCACCTCCTCTCCCCTAGGCCTACGTGCACCACGTGCTCGTGCTGCCTCCCTCACACCACTTGCCCCTTCACCCCGCACTACCCCCACACCACTCTCACTTTCACCCCGCGCTGCTGCCACAACACTTTCCCTTTCCCCCAGCAATCCCACCACACCACTTGCCACTTCCCCAGACAAAGTACTTTCACCATACCTTATATGTCATCTCGCCCCACCTTCTGATCCTCTTGGTGATATTTTCTCTTTTCCCAACCACACGGTGATATCACGTCCTAAGCCGCCGTCATCCTCATCGTCCTCATCCTCGTCCTCATCAGATTCGGGATGGAGAGATAGCTGTGCACGTGGTTGGGGAGCAGGCTGGCCTTCCCTTGCCTTACGGTATGTCACATACCGCATTTTTCGGGGCGAAGGGACCTCCTCATCACTGCTACTTATTTCTTCCTCTAGCTGGACGTAATCGCGATCTACCATATCATTGTCCAGTGGAGAATCACTATCTCCAGTGAAGGCTTCCAGGGCGGATGCTATTTCCTCGTCTGAGAGACCTTTCCGCGCCATGTCTGACCTGGGTCACTGCTAGCAGGTGAGTGACCGAGACAAGGGCGAGCGCGGGTCACGCGGGGTCTAGGACGCTGCCCGCCTGGCGGCAGGTAGGGGAGGCTTGGGTACGTGGGCGAATCGAAAATCTCGCGCGAATTTTGAAAATTGTGGAAATTATGAACCTTGCAATTGCAGGACGTTGAAGTACGTCGACGGGATTAGCTGTGACATAACGTGAGGACGTGGAAGTACGTCGACGAGATGCCGCGGGTTAAAGAATAAAAGATATGCCCAATAAAACCAAACGAAAACGAAGCAGCCTTTCAGTTGGAAATAACGAACAGTTTTCAGGCTCTATGTAATGCTGAATGTGACACTGATGAGTTGAATGACAGTCTAACAAAGGTGCTAAGAGAATCAGTGAAGGTAATAGAGAAACCTAATAAAACAAAAGCCAACAATTATTCAAAAAAGACACTCGAGCTCATGAAAAAAAGCAACGACATGAAAGTAAAAAAGATAAAATAGAACGAGCGGAACTAAACAAGCTTATCAACAAGAGGCTTAGAGATGAAGAAAAGAAAGAGAAACATGAATCAGATCAAAGAAAACATTATAAAGGAAAAAGTCTGAAAATTATCGGAAGTAAAATGGCGCTAGGAAAGCAACAAATTATATCAGTGAAAGACACAAACGGTGAAGTCATTAAATGCAAAGCTATGATGATGAAGAGAGTTGAAGAATTTTACAAAGAACTGTACGCATCGAAGACATTAGTATGAGTAGCTTACTTTTCATTTGGCACAAGTGAAAGGCTGGAGGTAACATCAGAAGTAAACACTTCTCTTAAAAATATAAAAAGAGGAAAAGCACCAGGAGAAGATAGAATAGTAGCTAACTTACTGTTCGATGCAGGAGTTGAAGTACAGAACAGGCTTGCTCACTTATTTATTCAGTGTATAAAAAAGAAGAAAATTACCAAAACACGGTGTAATGCAATAACTATTTTGCTTCACACACACACACACACACATACACACACACACGGCACGGAGACCAGACGCACGCCGACATCGCTCCATACACGGCCAACTTGGCCTGTGGCATTACCTAAATTAGTATCTTTATATGAGTCAAGCTCTGTACCAGGTTAGACTAAATGGTGTTCTAATATTTAAAAAAAAAAAAAAAAGAAGTTTTAAAGCAAGACTTGTTCAAACAGAAAAGAAACCAAATTACAATAAGAATGTGCACAATCAGCTGCTAGTTTGTTTAGTCTACAACTGCCCCAGGGAATGTAAGTACCATATGTGCTTTTAGTACTGCAACATGACCACATACTTTAATAAAGCAAATTTGGAAAAGAAGAGGGATAAAGGTAGAAAGCAGGACGATGATTTCTACCAAGAACTGGTTGAAATGGAGACTCACAATAAACTGGTTGAAAGAGTACACAGGCTTGAGACGGCTTTTCAAAATGAGATTGATGAAATTAAGAAACAGATGCACATGCAAAAGGAAGAAATAGAAAAATTAGGAAAGGAAGTCAACAAGAAAGACATAACCATAGGTGAGCTAACAGGGTACACTTAGGGGGAAAATTAGTGAAATGGCAAGTACAGTAGTCAACCACGAGAGTATTATGGAAGAGTTCAAAAATGATACAGAGACAAGTAGGCAAGTAAGCAGTCTGATAGATCATAGCAGTGATATTGAAGAGAAGATAACACAGGTGAATGAAGCTGTGCAAAGCCACAAAAATGATGTCGAAACCACATATGCTGAAATGGTGAAAGTAAAGAAAGACTTAGAAACAAGGGTGGAAGAAAAAAGCATTAAAAAGGAAGTGAAAAGAATAATCCAAAAAATCCTAAGTTAGTCACAGATTCAGTAGATATTAACAAATCTATAGTAATCACTGGTATAGAAAAGGAAGAAGTACAAAACAAGATCTCAAGAGACAAAAAGGAGATGGCAAATATAATGGGAATATTGAAAGAAATATCAGAGGAAATCTGTAATAAAGACATAGAGGAACACAGAAGATTAGGGAAATACGAGAGAAGCAAGTCAAGACCCTTAAAGGTAACCTTCCAGAGTATAGACACCGTGGAGGAGATGCTAAAAAATGCAAAGAATCTTATGGAAAAAGAGTTCAAAAATGTATGGATAAAAAGATGCCTAACACAAGAGGAACTGGAATTACTGAAAGAGAAGAGGGAGGAAGCAAAAACAAAAAATGACGGAAGATCAGAGGAGGAGAAAACTACATTTTTTTTTACAAAGTAATTGGATTGCAGGTACGAAAGTGGTACATAAACAGGAGGAAATAAAAAGGAGGAAGGTAGTAGAACCAAATCATGACAAGTATATAAACAATATGATTAAGTTGATGTACTCAAATGTGGATGGAATGGTATCTAAATTATTAGAGATGAATGATTATGTCAGAGAAAATGAACCACATATAATATGCCTAACTGAAACAAAATTAACACCAAGGATATCGAATGACATCCTAAACTTAGAGGAATATGATATATGGAGAAGAAATAGGAACTTAAAAAAAGGAGGAGGAATTATAATATTAACTAAGATCTAAAAGTCAAAGAAATAGAATTAAATATACCCTCACAAGTAGAAATGATTGCAGTAGAGATAAATACATCTGAAGGGAAAGTAACTGTAGCCAATTTGTACATGCCACCCAGATCAAACACATGCGAAAGAGACAAATATGAGGACCTGGCGGAGAGTACAATTCAGAGTTTAAGAGCATGACTACATAAATTGGAAGAGAAATCGAAAAGAATTATACTAACTGGAGATTTTAATACAAACATAAATTGGAATACTCAAGATATAATAGGCTAAGAAAACTGTTGGGACCAAAAGCTCCGGGATCTTGTGCAAGAGTTTTTCCTAACGCAACATGTAAGGGAAAGCACCAGAAAAAAGAGGACTCGATGTACCCTCAATGCTAGACCTCATATTTACTAAGCAAGAAAACAATATTGACAATTTAATATATCACCCTCCATTCGGCAAAAGTTACCATGCAGTACTAAATTGCAACTTCAGGATTGCATATGACATAGATAACAGCAATGAAAGTTACAAAAAGAGCCTAAACTATAAAAAGGGAAAGTATCATGACCTAAAGAAGTACTTCTTAGAAATTGCTTAGGAAAAGGAGCTTAAAGGACAAGATTTAAATGCTATATATGAAAAATTCTGTGAACTTTTTGAAATAGGAGTCCAGAAGTACATCCCACAGCATTCTTCAAAGAAGCAGAAAAGAAAATAAAGAAATGGTTCAATACAGAATGTAAAAAATCAAAAGAAAAAAGAGATTTGTTGAGGAATAGATACAGAAGACACAATAGTGAAAGGGCATATAATAATAACAAACAGGCAAGAAACGATTATACCAAAATAAGGAGGGAAGCCCAAAAACAATTTGAGGAGGATATCATAAATAAAAGTAGTTATCAACCAAAGCTATTTTACAGCTACATCAGAAGCAAAACCAAAGTAAAAGATAAAATACAATCCATTACTGACGATGGAATCACCTATACACAAGAGAAGGATATTTGTGAAGCACTAAACAAGAATTTCCAATCAGTTTTTACAGAGGAAAATTTTTTTGAGAGGGATTATGTGGAACATGCATGCCCACACATACTACCAGATATACAAACATCAGAAAAAGAAATACAATACAATAGGAGCTAAGTAAATTAGACAAAGGAAAAGCAAATGGTCCTGATGAAATTTCATGCTGGGTGCTACGTGAATGCGCAAAGGAGTTAAGTAAACCATTATTTTTAATTTTCAAGAAATCCTTGAGTCAAGATAAACTAACTGATATTTGGAAGAAAGCAAACATTGTTCCCTTATTCAAGAAAGGGAATAGACAAAATCCATTTAATTACCGACCAGTATCACTAACCAATGTTGTAAGCAAGGTATTAGAAAAGCTTATAAGAAAAGAATGGGTAAATCATCTAGAAGAACACAAAATGATAACAGAAAGATAGTTTGGTTTCAGAAAAGGAAAATCATGTGTTACTAATCTGTTGAGCTACTATGACAGAGTAACAGATACATTACAGGAAAGAGAAGGATGGGTGGACAGTATCTCTTTAGATTTCAAGAAAGCATTTGACACAGTACCACATTAAAGACTTTTACGGAAACTGTACCATCAACGAGGAATTCGAGGCAAACTGTTTTGTTGGATGCAAGACTTTCTCATAAAAAGAGAAATGAGAACAGTACTAAGGGAAAATTACTCATCTGGAAAGAAGTGACTAGTGGAGTACCACAGGGCACAGTGCTGGCACCAATCATGTTTTTAGTGTATATAAATGATATAAACAGTAACACTGGAAATGAAACCTATCTAAATATGTTTGCAGATGATGCAAAAATACAAAGGAGAATTACTAACATAGACTCTTGTAAAGAGCTACAAGAAGAATTAAATAAACTTCATGAATGGAGTAATACATGGCAAATGGAATTCAATGTGGACAACTGTCATGTAATCAAGTTTGGTAAAAGTGGAAAAAAGACATGATTGGGATTATACATTAGGAAATAAAACCCTACACACATCAGAAAGAGAAATGATATGTGATTATCTTTCTTACCATGTCTTCATTTATGTATGTAAACTCTATTCTCATATTGGCAAGTAGTGTATACATGTTCCGTACCTTCTCACTGATGTGGTCAGCCGGAGATAGTCTGTTATTGATAATCACACCTAGGTCCTTTTCTCTTTCTGATGTGTGTAGGGTTTTATTTCCTAATGTATAATCCCAATCAGGTCTTTTTTCCACTTTTACCAAACTTGATTACATGACAGTTGTCCACATTGAATTCCATTTGCCATGTATTACTCCATTCATGAACTTTATTTAATTCTTCTTGTAGCTCTTTACAAGAGTCTGTGTTAGTAATTCTCCTTTGTATTTTTGCATCATCTGCAAACATATTTAGATAGGTTTCATTTCCAGTGTTACTGTTTATATCATTTATATACACTAAAAACATGATTGGTGCCAGCACTGTGCCCTGTGGTACTCCACTAGTCACTTCTTTCCAGATGAGTAATTTTCCCTTAGTACTGTTCTCATTTCTCTTTTTATGAGAAAGTCTTGCATCCAACAAAACAGTTTGCCTCGAATTCCTCGTTGATGGTACAGTTTCCGTAAAAGTCTTTGATGTGGTACTGTGTCAAATGCTTTCTTGAAATCTAAAGAGATACTGTCCCATCCTTCTCTTTCCTGTAATGTATCTGTTACTCTGTCATAGTAGCTCAACAGATTAGTAACACATGATTTTCCTTTTCTGAAACCAAACTATCTTTCTGTTATCATTTTGTGTTCTTCTAGATGATTTACCCATTCTTTTCTTATAAGCTTTTCTAATACCTTGCTTACAACATTGGTTAGTGATACTGGTCGGTAATTAAATTGATTTTGTCTATTCCCTTTCTTGAATAAGGGAACAATGTTTGCTTTCTTCCAAATATCAGGTAGTTTATCTTGACTCAAGGATTTCTTGAAAATTAAAAATAATGGTTTACTTAACTCCTTTGCGCATTCACGTAGCACCCAGCATGAAATTTCATCAGGACCATTTGCTTTTCCTTTGTCTAATTTACTTAGCTCCTATTGTATTGTATTTCTTTTTCTGATGTTTGTATATCTGGTAGTATGTGTGGGCATGCATGTTCCACATAATCCCTCTCAAAAAAATTTTCCTCTGTAAAAACTGATTGGAAATTCTTGTTTAGTGCTTCACAAATATCCTTCTCTTGTGTATAGGTGATTCCATCGTCAGTAATGGATTGTATTTTATCTTTTACTTTGGTTTTGCTTCTGATGTAGCTGTAAAATAGCTTTGGTTGATAACTACTTTTATTTATGATATCCTCCTCAAATTGTTTTTGGGCTTCCCTCCTTATTTTTGTATAATCGTTTCTTGCCTGTTTGTTATTATTATATGCCCTTTCACTATTGTGTCTTCTGTATCTATTCCTCAACAAATCTCTTTTTTCTTTTGATTTTTTACATTCTGTATTGAACCATTTCTTTATTTTCTTTTCTGCTTCTTTGAAGAATGCTGTGGGATGTACTTCTGGACTCCTATTTCAAAAAGTTCACAGAATTTTTCATATATAGCATTTAAATCTTGTCCTTTAAGCTCCTTTTCCTAAGCAATTTCTAAGAAGTACTTCTTTAGGTCATGCTACTTTCCCTTTTTATAGTTTAGGCTCTTTTTGTAACTTTCATTGCTGTTATCTATGTCATATGCAATCCTGAAGTTGCAATTTAGTACTGCATGGTAACTTTTGCCGAATGGAGGGTGATATATTAAATTGTCAATATTGTTTTCTTGCTTAGTAAATATGAGGTCTAGCATTGAGGGTACATCGAGTCCTCTTTTTTCTGGTGCTTTCCCTTACATGTTGCGTTAGGAAAAACTCTTGCACAAGATCCCGGAGCTTTTGGTCCCAACAGTTTTCTTAGCCTATTATATCTTGAGTATTCCAATTTATGTTTGTATTAAAATCTCCAGTTAGTATAATTCTTTTCGATTTCTCTTCCAATTTATGTAGTCATGCTCTTAAACTCTGAATTGTACTCTCCGCCAGGTCCTCATATTTGTCTCTTTCGCATGTGTTTGATCTGGGTGGCATGTACAAATTGGCTACAATTACTTTCCCTTCAGATGTATTTATCTCTACTGCAATCATTTCTACTTGTGAGGGTATATTTAATTCTATTTCTTTGACTTTTAGATCTTAGTTAATAATATAATTCCTCCTCCTTTTTTTAAGTTCCTATTTCTTCTCCATATATTATATTCCTCTAAGTTTAGGATGTCATTCGATATCCTTGGTGTTAATTTTGTTTCAGTTAGGCATATTATATGTGGTTCATTTTCTCTGACATAATCATTCATCTCTAATAATTTAGATACCATTCCATCCACATTTGAGTACATCAACTTAATCATATTGTTTATATACTTGTCATGATTTGGTTCTACTACCTTCCTCCTTTTTATTTCCTCCTGTTTATGTACCACTTTCGTACCTGCAATCCAATTACTTTGTAAAAAAAAATGTAGTTTTCTCCTCCTCTGATCTTCCCTCATTTTTTGTTTTTGCTTCCTCCCTCTTCTCTTTCAGTAATTCCAGTTCCTCTTGTGTTAGGCATCTTTTTATCCATACATTTTTGAACTCTTTTTCCATAAGATTCTTTGCATTTTTTAGCATCTCCTCCACGGTGTCTATACTCTGGAAGGTTACCTTTAAGGGTCTTGACTTGCTTCTCTCGTATTTCCCTAATCTTCTGTGTTCCTCTATGTCTTTATTACAGATTTCCTCTGATATTTCTTTCAATATTCCCATTATATTTGCCATCTCCTTTTTGTCTCTTGAGATCTTGTTTTGTACTTCTTCCTTTTCTATACCAGTGATTACTATAGATTTGTTAATATCTACTGAATCTGTGACTAACTTAGGATTTTTTGGATTATTCTTTTCACTTCCTTTTTAATGCTTTTTTCTTCCACCCTTGTTTCTAAGTCTTTCTTTACTTTCACCATTTCAGCATATGTGGTTTCGACATCATTTTTGTGGCTTTGCACAGCTTCATTCACCTGTGTTATCTTCTCTTCAATATCACTGCTATGATCTATCAGACTGCTTACTTGCCTACTTGTCTCTGTATAATTTTTGAACTCTTCCATAATACTCTCGTGGTTGACTACTGTACTTGCCATTTCACTAATTTTCCCCCTAAGTGTACCCACTTCAACTGTTAGCTCACCTATGGTTATGTCTTTCTTGTTGACTTCCTTTCCTAATTTTTCTATTTCTTCCTTTTGCATGTGCATCTGTTTCTTAATTTCATCAATCTCATTTTGAAAAGCCGTCTCAAGCCTGTGTACTCTTTCAACCAGTTTATTGTGAGTCTCCATTTCAACCAGTTCTTGGTAGAAATCATCGTCCTGCTTTCTACCTTTATCCCTCTTCTTTTCCAAATTTGCTTTATTAAAGTATGTGGTCATGTTGCAGTACTAAAAGCACATATGGTACTTACATTCCCTGGGGCAGTTGTAGACTAAACAAACTATCAGCTGATTGTGCACATTCTTATTGTAATTTGGTTTCTTTTCTGTTTGAACAAGTCTTGCTTTAAAACTTCTTTTTTTTTTTTTTTTAAATATTAGAACACCATTTAGTCTAACCTGGTACAGAGCTTGACTCATATAAAGATACTAATTTAGGTAATGCCACTGGCCAAGTTGGCCGTGTATGGAGCGATGTCGGCGTGCGTCTGGTCTCCGTGCCGTGTGTGTGTGTATGTGTGTGTGTGTGTGTGTGTGTGAAGCAAAATAGTTATTGCATTACACCGTGTTTTGGTAATTTTCTTCTTTTTTATACACTGAATAAATAAGTCAGCAAGCCTGTTCTGTACTTCAACTCCTGCATCGAACAGTAAGTTAGCTACTATTCTATCTTCTCCTGGTGCTTTTCCTCTTTTTATATTTTTAAGAGAAGTGTTTACTTCTGATGTTACCTCCAGCCTTTCACTTGTGCCAAATGAAAAGTAAGCTACTCATACTAATGTCTTCGATGCGTACAGTTCTTTGTAAAATTCTTCAACTCTCTTCACCATCATAGCTTTGCATTTAATGACTTCACCGTTTGTGTCTTTCACTGATATAATTTGCTGCTTTCCTAGCGCCATTTTACTTCCGATAATTTTCAGACTTTTTCCTTTATAATGTTTTCTTTGATCTGATTCCTGTTTCTCTTTCTTTTCTTCATCTCTAAGCCTCTTGTTGATAAGCTTGTTTAGTTCCGCTCGTTCTATTTTATCTTTTTTACTTTCATGTCGTTGCTTTTTTTCATGAGCTCGAGTGTCTTTTTTGAATAATTGTTGGCTTTTGTTTTATTAGGTTTCTCTATTACCTTCACTGATTCTCTTAGCACCTTTGTTAGACTGTCATTCAACTCATCAGTGTCACATTCAGTATTACATAGAGCCTGAAAACTGTTCGTTATTTCCAACTGAAAGGCTGCTTCGTTTTCGTTTCGTTTTATTGGGCATATCTTTTATTCTTTAACCCGCGGCATCCCGTCGACGTACTTCCACGTCCTCACGTTATGTCACAGCTAATCCCGTCGACGTACTTCAACGTCCTGCAATTGCAAGGTTCATAATTTCCACAATTTTCAAAATTCGCGCGAGATTTTCGATTCGCCCACGTACCCAAGCCTCCCCTACCTGCCGCCAGGCGGGCAGCGTCCTAGACCCCGCGTGACCCGCGCTCGCCCTTGTCTCGGTCACTCACCTGCTAGCAGTGACCCAGGTCAGACATGGCGCGGAAAGGTCTCTCAGACGAGGAAATAGCATCCGCCCTGGAAGCCTTCACTGGAGATAGTGATTCTCCACTGGACGATGATATGGTAGATCGCGATTACGTCCAGCTAGAGGAAGAAATAAGTAGCAGTGATGAGGAGGTCCCTTCGCCCCGAAAAATGCGGTATGTGACATACCGTAAGGCAAGGGAAGGCCAGCCTGCTCCCCAACCACGTGCACAGCTATCTCTCCATCCCGAATCTGATGAGGACGAGGATGAGGACGATGAGGATGACGGCGGCTTAGGACGTGATATCGCCGTGTGGTTGGGAAAAGAGAAAATATCACCACGAGGATCAGAAGGTGGGGCGAGATGACATATAAGGTATGGTGAAAGTACTTTGTCTGGGGAAGTGGCAAGTGGTGTGGTGGGATTGCTGGGGGAAAGGGAAAGTGTTGTGGCAGCAGCGCGGGGTGAAAGTGAGAGTGGTGTGGGGGTAGTGCGGGGTGAAGGGGCAAGTGGTGTGAGGGAGGCAGCACGAGCACGTGGTGCACGTAGGCCTAGGGGAGAGGAGGTGGAGTCACTCCCCAGCACTTCTTTCGCCCCTGAATATTCCCAAACTTCCTCCCCACAGCCCCAGGATGTGGGGAAAGGAAAGAAAGGGAAGGGAAAGGGTAAAGGAAAAGGGAGAGGGAAGAGAAGTGCGAGTGATGAGAGGCGCCGCTCTCCACCTCCCCAACCTCCCCCACCACCCTCACCTCCCCACCCTGACGAAGGGGACGATGGGGACGTGGCTGGAGACGGTGGTGTCACGTGGAACTGGGAAGATGGGAGTAATTTTACTCCCATCATTCACCCTTTCACTGAGGAGTGGCGGTCTGGTTGCACGGCTCCAGGTGTAAATGCAGGTTCGTCTAGGGTGGATTTTTTCAACTTGTTCTTTGGTGAGGCGTTTGTGGGGCGCATAGTTGAACAAACTAATATTTTTTCACAATCACAGCGCCGTGAAAGTGAACGTTTGGGAACCACGAGCAGGCATTCCCAACAGTATGACTATCCCGTGACAATTTCAGAGATGTTCCTATTTTTGGTCCTGGTTATCTTGATGGGTGTGGTAAGGAAAAACCAAATTCCTGCCTACTGGACAACTGACCCAATCATCCTCACACCTTTCTTTGGAAAGGTGATGAGTCGTAACCGATTTCAGCATATTCTCGGCCACCTCCACTTTTTTGATGCAGAAGATCCAGCCAATGCAAATAACACCGATAAAATGAGGAGAATTAGGCTGGTATTTGATCATTTACGGGAAATGTTCCGCTCCTCATTTTATCCCTACAGAGACCTCGTCATAGACGAGAGTCTTGTGTTGTGGAGAGGCAATATTTCCTTTAGGCAGTACATACCCAGCAAGAGACACTGTTTTCTGGGCTCAAGATCTTTGTTATGTGTGACTGTAAGACTGGTTATGTGCAAGACATAGTCTTGTACACGGGCGCACAGACAGATATAACAGCAGATCAGAGTATAGGACTCTCTGGGGCCATGGTGAAGACAATGATAGAAGAGTACCTTCATTGTGGTCATGTGTTGTACCTGGACAACTGGTACACTAGCCCTCTTCTCGCTAGGTTCCTCCACCAACACGACACCGGTGTCTGTGGTACAGTCAAGAGAAACCTTCGCCATATGGTCAAGATAGGGAGGAAACTTGACAAGAACGAGGTGGTTTTCTTCCAGGCCAATAACATCCTTGCAACCCTGTGGAACCACAACAGGGAAGTTTGCCTCCTATCAACTGTTCACAGCCCCCTGATGCACCGCACAGACTCCGTGGATCACCGTAGCGAGAGGAGGCGCAACGTATGGAAACCCGAGTCTGTACTTGCCTATAATCTGAACATGAGGCAAGTTGATCAGTCAGACTCGATGATTTCAAGTGTTGACTGCCAGGACCACGATGAAGTGGTACAAGAAACTCTTTTTCCACTTGCTGGACATCACGGTCCTGAACGCCCACTACCTGCACACAATGACCACTGAAGTATCCGAGACCTTTGAGGGGTTTGTGAGGGAGCTGGCAGGTGAAATAATCGCCAAGCATGCCCAGGACAGACCCACACACCGCACCCGCACCCCCATGGCTGCTCAGACTCCCCTACGTCTTGCAGGACGCCACTATCCCAGCGCAATCCCTTCCGACCCAAACCGTCGTAAACCCCAGCGTCGCTGCCATGTATGTAAGCACTCGACAGTCAGACCATCCACTCAGAGAAAAGACACAAGATACGAGTGTGTCGAGTGCAATGTTGCGTTGTGCCTTCAGCCTTGTTTCAAGGAGTATCATAATTTCCTACACTACTGAAACTGTGTGGGAAGGCGAAATGACGCTCATTATAATGGTAAGGCCAGTCAGTGGGTGCTAAGTCAAATATAAAGTTGAAATGGGTGTTATTTTTTCAGAAAAGTCATGTATAAGTTGAGAATTAGTGTAAGTTGAAAGAATTGATATCAAAACTACACCCACTGTGTAAATCTGGTCAGTAAATATGTGATAGCAAGGAAATAAAGTGGAAACGGGTGTAATGTTAGCACATGAATAAAACGTATAAGTTGAAACAATAGTGTAAGTTGTAATAATTGATGTCACGAGTACACCCACATTCTGGTCAGTAAGTATGTGATAGGAATTATATACAGTGGAATTTGTTGTAATGTTAGTAGTAAGGTATTTTATAAGTTGAATACTAGTGTAAGATGAAACAAATGATATCGCGATAACACTCCCTGTGTAAGTACGCGCAAATATGATGCTCAGTTCCATCGTAAGTTCTGAAATTATGTGATATCAATTATATCAAGTGTAAACATGTGCAATGTTAGTGGAGAATTATTATATAAGTACAAAAATAGGTTGTAAGTTGAAATAGTTGTCATAGCGACTTCACCGTGTGTGTTATTATGCGCTATTATTACGCTATATATTTACGTAAGGCCTGAAATAATCTCAAAACAGTTCTATAAAGTTGAAAAGTGTATAATAATATTAGAAAAGTATTATGGAAGTATAAAAAACACAATACGAGTTGAAACAACAGTCACAGCTAGTTCACTCACTACGTAAATAAGTGCTAACATTACGCTAAATGTTATCAAAAGGCCTGTGAATACGTAAAAAGAGTTCAATAAAATGTAAAATGGTATAATGTTATTGTAGAAGTATTATGTAAGTAAAAAAAATTATATGTATCATGATTTTAGAATGTTAGCGATTCATCGAGACCAAGTTGTCCGGATTTTGCTCGTTTCTGCATCGATGGTACAATGCTTATTTCTGCTCTATTTTTGTATAAAATCCAATATACTCTTTTATCACATGTTTTTATGTTTGTAATAAATACATATCTACTTACTTTCATTGGTTTCCCAGACTTATAATACCATAGAAAACATTAGAGGCTCAGACCGCCTACGGAGAACACGGGCCAGGTGGGACCAAGGCATACCTGGTTAAGCTAATTAGGGACCCCGGGGACCAATTTATTTGCCACTGACCATTGTTTCTGACCAAAAGCGAAAGTTTAAGCAAAAAAAAAAAGGGTCGAAAAATGGTCGGGATTGGGGGGTACCAGTGGTCAAAAAGTGGTCGGGACGGGGAGGGTTAATCTTCTTTCATCCACTTCCGAAACTAAATCTGGCTGTGCAACCCACTTCCTATATTAACTTTGATAACTGTGACATTTGTGATCGTGTGGTAGGTCTCCATATTATAATTGCAAATCATAATAAATAGATAGATAGAGAGACAGATAGAAGCAGGAAGTCAAATGATGAGAAGGTGTTGTGTCTTGATGTTGATGATGACCAAAGTGTTGTTGTTTCTATAGGGGAAGGGGTGTATTTGGTATACTGTGAACAGGTCTTCCGTGATGAATGGTACATGAACTATCACTGATGTTGGTGTTAGTGTTGCTTCTAAGTACGGGTAATATTGCATAAATTCCCTACTGCGGAATAATGGCTTCAATTTATGTTTATGTATGCCTTGACTAACTATCTGACATAGCTCATGAACTGGGAGTAAGTCATTTGTGATCTTGCCATCACCAGCATTCGAAATTCCTTGCATAAGTGCCCTGAAATGATCTCTAGTGTTCTCTAATTGTAGTAGAATCGTGTCAATATGTTCTGTGATGATGGAGAAGTGCTGGAAAAGAGTAACGTTGCCCTCTAAGTCATTTATTTTATCTACACTCTCGAGAGCTACGTTTTCTGCTTGTTTCAGATTTTTCACAATTGTCTTCATTGCCGAGTTCTGTCCTGTGATGAATTTATATTGGTATGTTAGTACCTGAGCTATCTTATTAAATTTGTTGTTTATTTCTTTAAGGTCATCCTCTGTAGCCAATCCAAAGATGTTCCCAAGAATTGCGCCGCCCAGATCGAACAAACCGCGCTTTTGGCGAGTACGTGTGATATTGTTCCTGTCGCTCAGTACCTCCGTTCCATAAGATGGGGGATCTTGGATCATGACGAGCATAGTTGACTTCGCCTGTTCTAATTTCCATTTCGCTAACTTCACCATTTCATCCACTTCCTTGGTGTTATGTGCTTGTGAAACATAATTCCCTATCTTGAACTAACTAACAATTATGTAACTAACTACAATTATGTACCTACAAACGTTATGTAACAATTATGTAACGACAAACGATTGCATTATGTTACACTAACTACAATTATGTACCTACAAACGATATGTAACAATTATGTAACGACAAACGATTGCATTATGTTACACTTTGCCAATTATGTAACAGTTGCATTAACAAGATGTAACTTTTATGTAACTTTAACTACAATTATAAGGCCAAGACATTTATGTAATAGTTGCATTAACAAAATGTAACTACAATTATAAGGCCAACACAATTATGCATTAACACAATATTTAGTAACAATTAGTTAGATGAAATATTAGACATTACTAAAGTGATAACTCAAATATGTAATGTATAACTTAGCAGTATTACCATTGCACAATTATATTGCATTTATTCAAATATGTATACAACTTGTTTAAATGTAATATTACTGAATAATCGCTATTTACTATGAATAATATATGTATGCAATATTCATACAATTATGTTACTTTACAATATTATGTATTTCACTTAATTAGCTTATAAGTTCATTATAATGTATATATAATATGTATTAATATATTATAACTATTAAATGTCGATGGTACGCCATTTTTGCGCGGCCGAGCAATGTGGTAGGTCTCCATATTATAATTGCAAATCATAATAAATAGATAGATAGAGAGACAGATAGAAGCAGGAAGTCAAATGATGAGAAGGTGTTGTGTCTGCGAGATTCGAGCAGTGCTAAACATGCTTACACACTCTTAACACTGAGGAAGCTGACGACAGCGGCCAGTAAGGAGATGATGCAGTTAGCTGTCAGCAGTCCTCTCGTGAACAAAGATCTAGTCCACCCACGAGGAACACACGTGACACACCCCTGCTACACCAGAATTTAGGAAAGAGAGCTCAGACGGAGATGAGCCACCGAACAGGCTAGACAGAAGGAGACAAGCGACCCTAGAGAGATGTCGAGACGGAGATTAGCCTTAGAATAGAAAGAGAGAGAGATAGCGAGACAGGGAGGTAGCTAACCGGGACTTATACTCTTCCCATGGGAGAGACCTGTTTAATATTTCCAAGACAAATAAAAATAGTCCCATACTATTCTTTACCTCTCCCGTCACTACATGACATCTGGTGGGGAAGCTACTACAAGATATAAAAGCCGCTCGACCACAAGTCTAAAATATACTTCTCTACAAGTAGCTACAAAGTCTTTATGACAATCGTGTTATTCTTATCTACAATAATGAAGTCGATTTCATTCTTTGTGTGTGTGTGTGTGTAATTCACCGGGTCGGTCAGAATCACTTGATGGTCATGATCGTCAGCTTTTACCCTCCTGAAACGGAGCTGAGAGCGCATATTGTCTGATCTAAGGGCAAGGCTGTGACCTTCACAGACACACACACACACACACACACACACACACACACACACACCCGTCCCCTTGCTCAAGGGGGACAGTAACCATCCACTTCGTCAGTGAAACTTCTCGCAACCTGAGCGAGGCGCGAACTCCCGTCTACCAAATGACAAGCGAGAAAGCTACCACTTAGCCAGCGAGCGGTGTGTGTGTGTGTGTGTGTGTGTGTGTGTGTGTGTGTGTGTGTGAAAAATCACTCAAGAGTAAAGGTTACAGCAAGATCATGTAAAAAAGTTTAGCCTTTATCCAGTGTAGACTGAACTTGTGGAAGAATTCAGGTTAAAACAAGGATAATGAGGTTCGATTTCAAATACATTCAATCGAAGACTAAGATCAAACAGAAATGTCAAATGGCAAGATCACCAGGCAAAGTCAACTCAAACATCGAACTGGTCTGAACCAAAGCTGCTGTACGAGTAGGGGGTTAGGCAGTAATGAAATAATTCGATTTTGAAATTATTTCAGAATCATGGAAACGGGGTAAAGTAAAAATATTCGGCATTTAGACGAGTTGATGGGCGGGGATGTTGCACTGTCTGGACGCTCTTTGTTTGTTAGTCAATATTTCTCTCTTGTATTCAGCATTTTCCATCCCTGACAACGTAATCCAGAGATTATTTCATCATTATAAAATGAAATGCTGAAGCTCTTTTACAGGCAGCAGTCACGATATAATGATAACAAAGGAGTCCACGCGAAACCTCCTGTTAGTCGTGGTGGTTGTGTCTGGCCCTGCTGCTGAAGCCTCAACTCTTTGGCCTTCCACAGGTATTTCATTGGGTTACACGTACTCCTGTCCCCAACACACAAACTCTCTCTCTCTCTCTCTCTCTCACACACACACACACACACACACACACACACACACACACACACACACACACAAATGCCTTCGAGCTTTCCTTAAACTAATATTTTTTTTGTAACCTGAAACTCTTTATTAAATCAGATTAATCTTTCAGCAAATATTACTAGCGATATCTCTAGATGAATTTAATTTTTCAGCTTAGCCGAGTTCTCGATAATAAGGGGTAAGAAATTGTTTTCTATTATCCAGTACGGGTCTTTCCAGAGTTGATAACCATCCAGTGCTCACCAGAGTAAGGAGATTAATGTTTTGCTGTTAATCCTCTTGTAGGTAGGACAAATATATTATTGTATTCCTGCTAAAAAGAAACGATTATAGCCAGCCAAAAATGCGTTGAAACAGGATATCTGTGTGACTTTTGCTCACAGATTCGAAGAATGTGATGGCAGACTCGGCGCAGATGGTTGGTTCAGTAATTTCGACGTGGTGGCAAGACAAGTGCTACGCCATCCTTCTCTCTGATGGCTCTACATCACATGCAACCATATTCAAGGTTAATATATATGACTGAAAGTAAGTGAAAATTATGGTAAAGTGTGATCAAGGCCATTCTAAAAATAGTGTTATAGTACGAAGAAAAAGAACATCTCCACCAAACAACTGGTAACAGGGCTGCATGTCTGACTTTGCCCTGTGATCTTGACCTTCGACATATTACTCTCAAAGTCTTATAACTTCATTCTTGCCTAACCCACAACCTCCCCAACAGCTTCGCTTCAGATCGGATTAAATTGTCTGAGCTGAATTTCCCTGTGACTGGCTTTTGACCTACCTCTGTGGCCATGACTTTTGAATAATTACTCTAAAAATCGAATCTATCCTTGTTTTATCCTGGTCTTTCACAAAGCTTAGTTGACAACGAATAAAACCTGCTTACGTTAGCCTTGCCATGGGACCATGAACTTCCACCATTTTCCCACCCAAAAGGAAAAAGTCATCCTTTTGGGCAATCCTCAATCCATTTACCAGGTTTCATCCAAGTCATTGCTAAACCTTTTCAATTACCTGGTTAACACACAGATCCATGGGTCAGAATTTGACCTTGCCATGTGATCTCGTCCTCTGACAGTTTTCAAGTCTGATTTTTTTTTCTTTTTCTGGTGAAACCTTTAAGTTTGTTTTCCATGCAGGTAAAACTGCTTGACTTCAGCTTGACTTGTGACCTTGCCTTTAAATCTTTCACTGCTAATTAGATTTATATATGACTGTTTTCATATCTTATTCCCTTTATTCAAGCCTAACCCTCGAACATTAAAAAAAAAAATCTTGATCCTAATCTGATAAAAACTTTAAAGTTGATGTTCTCCATTGACCTTGACTTTTTCATCTACGGCATTATTGTTGTTGTTGCTTAATTAATTTATTAAGTCCAAGGGGCAGTAAATCCCTTCCTGAGGGACACTCCAGGCAGTAATGCTGAAGGCTGTTGGCGTTTGAACGGTCACATAGTTTTCAGGAGGAGAAATGAGGCATTTCCCCTGCCTCAGAGACTTGCTAGACAGGGTAATATCCCAGCCAAAGTCGAGCAAATGCAACATTGTGCCTGCTAACCATAAGTTCTTGTCAACGATACTTGGGAGCAGGCTCCAGTGAGAACAGGACTGATCATTTTGTCATCTCCACCCATCTTCGTGACGTCACGCTATACTATACTCCGGGGTACATAGAAAACAAGTGGACGGGTAACTGCAACAAATTACAACAATTTGCTAATATTTTGCCGCCCTCATCAGTGTTGTAATATAACTTTATTGTTGTTGATCCTACTGTTGTTACTGATTGCTGTCTAATTTATAGCATCAGTACTTTAAACTTGGTAAGCATAGTATATGAACTTATATATATCTGAAATCATCATTATTAGTACCAGTCTTATCTTTTCCATAATGGATGTCTTTCTCGGTTACATTTTACAAACTATCGCCGTAATGACATATTATTTTCCTTGAACATGGGAGGGAAGAGAATCAAAGTTCTTGTAAAACTTTACCCAGATGTTTTGATTTGACCCAAGAATTCAAAATTTCAAAAGTGTTTAGACTATCTACTAATTTTTGTAAGGCCTAGTTTTAAAATTTATCCACACAAATAACTATATATAATACTTAGTTTGGACAGCCATTTCGTCAGTAATAAACATTTTAAAATGCTTCATTAATAATGAATGCACTTGGACAACAAGTCACCTGCCAGCTTTCAAATACTTAAGGGTAAAGAAAGTTTCTAAAGAAACTTTAGGATAGGCTACTTTAGACCCAATGTCCTGATCACCATTATGTGCTGATGGAAAAAAAAAAAAAATACCACCACTTACAAATGATAATAAGTGATCAGTAGATTTCAATTTGTCAGGTAAACACGCACAGGAAAATACATTTTGATTTTTGAAATTAGTATAATGATAAACAATATGCAAAAATAAGATAAAAAAAAACAATCTATATAACAATATGATCTAAATGGTTAGATTGATGGGGTGACTGGACACCCCAACGGGGAGGCGGGGGAAGTGCCCCTCTCTCTCACTACAGCAGAGGCATAACTAAACCAATTCACATGCTCCCTCCTCTCACTGAGTCAGGAGAGTACTGTAATGGAGAGAATTATTCAAATTACCGGCTGGGAAATATGAACTTTTAAAAATTTGGGGTGCCAAAACACCCCACCTGACTAAAGAAGGGTTAACAAATACTTTCAGTAAGATCATACATCCAATGGTTGTGCTGACTAAAGTTCCTCAGTCAGTCTTGAAGGAGGTTTCCTCACTCTTGGCTGGGATCCAATGCACAGTCCCATCTCACGTCACTCCACATTTGCACATGTTTCTGTGGTTTAGAGAGCCACTCCTCAGTTCCATAATATTTCTTTACCTTGTCGGCTGCTCGACAGATCACCACATCATCAAACATATTCAACAGTTTAAATGCTGAACCATTTCCAATGGTTTTCAACACCCGGACTGGTCTAAGCCACTTTAAGTTCAACTTCCGACGAGTACCTAATAGAGGATTTTCATTTTTCACCCACAGTAAATCATTCTTTTCCACAGCTTCATTTTTTCAGTTCCTGTGTGCTCTGTCAAGAGTCCTTTTAGACTGGTGTTTCGAAATTTTTTGGAATATCTCATGGACTACTTTTAGTGCGTCTCCCTCATCTGAGTTCTCAGTCACTGGAAGAGTTGCACTAATTTGTCTTGGGGCTATCCAAGAGAAAAACACAAAATGGGGTGTCTCTTTCAAAGTGGTGTGAACAGAATAGTTTAAAATTCTCTGACACTAAGATATTTCGGCCACTTAATCTGGCCTTTACACAGATAAATTAGTGCACTTTTCATTGTGTGATGCATGCATTCATACACACTATTACCCTGTGGGTGATTGGGTGTAGTGTAGCCAAGTTTATTATGGAACTGTTTTCAAAGATTTTTGAACTGTTGGGAAGTAAACTCAGTTCCATTATCAAGTACCAGCACTGTAGGAGTTCCAGTGTCACCAAATACTCCTTAAACTTTGAACACACCTCTTCAATGGTTTTGGTCCTTAATACATATAATTTAACATATCTACTGTAACTATCTACAATGGTGAGAGCATAGCGGTACCCGTTTGTTCCCTGAGACGTCTGTCAAGTCTACGCTAACATGCTTAACCCTAGAATGCTTACGTTATTATCCTCGCAGTACTGCTTTCGCTGGGAGAATTTTTTTTTTCGACATTTTCTTTCAGTTTAGTCTATTTTAGTCTCTGTACACTTTAGTCTCTTTGATATGATCATACACTAATTATACACCTGAAAAAAAAAGAAAAAACAAAAATAAAAAAAAATGTAATACAAATGCTTTTGTTGGGTAAAAAACACTTAATCCACATTATACCTGTGAAACACCTTTTTTACCGATTTAGACTCTTTTAGATTGTTTTCACCCTTTAGTCTCTTTGATTTAATCAGAAACTAATTATACACCTGGAAAAAAAGGAAAACCCAAAAATAAAAAAATTGTAACACAAATGCTTTTGTCGGGTAAAAAACACTTTAAACCCAAATATCATGGTGATAAATGCGAGATGAAACCACACCACTACCTATGTGGGTAGGGGGTAGGGTGGATTGAAGGTATAGGGAAGGAGAGCTCCAAAGCTCTTATCATAACAAAATAGCAAATAAATAAATCGCCGAACAGGGAAATTAATCCAACGTAAGCATTCTAGGGTTAAGAGGCTTAGTGACTGGAGGTAGTTCCTGCCACTTCTGTTGCAAGCCTTGGGTACCCTTATGGACCTGACACTCAATATATTCTCTCACATATAGCATGGCATCAGTTCTAGGAGTTGGCCAATAGAAGTAAGTCTCCAAAATGTCAATACTGTAGTCTTCTTAACTCCCAAATGACCAGACTGTTCATCATGTGCGAACTTTAAGGTTGCTTTTACCAAACAGTTGGGCACAACCAAAACAAAATGAAGACTATGGTCCTTCTTTGGGAGGGAGAGAAAGATAATGCAGATTCTCATGTAATGCAAACTGATTTAAAGTGGCTCTTGGATAATGCTTCTTGGGAACTGCTCCACCCTCTAAGTAAGTGATAAGATCATTCCACCTAGACTCCTTCCTTTGTACACTGGCGGTCAAAGCTTATGTCCTGATTCCAGGCACAACATGAATCTCTACCAAGTGAGGTTCGAACAATGGTGCTTCGGGAGGAGGGGGAAGCGAGGTGTTGGGGTGACAGGAGAGAGGGTTAGTGGGAGGGACTGTGTGTCCGGATCCATGGGCAGATAAGTAACCAAGACTGCCATGATCTCAATATGATTCACTGACAAAGTTATATTAAATTAATAAGTATGAACATAATAATAAACAGGTAACTGCATACTCCGTGAGAATTTTTTATAAAGAGGATTAACAGAACCATTGTTAGTACTATATGGTGTTTCTCACTCCTCGTAGCATAGAAGTAATCAGTTTGTATTTCATTTTTTCAATCACCGTTTGCATAACTGTGATTCGTTGGTTTCTTTGTAGCGGGGCCAGTCGTCGGTTATCATTGGATATTAAACTTCTCAGTGTATATTATGATCATACTTTTGTCTTTAATAATGTTATAATTCTTACCACACTTACAGGTATACCGTACCACCGTGATTTTCAGTCTCTTCAGCTGAGGAAGGACTTTATGGCAAAAGCCTGATCATTTCAACCAGATTCGGTAGAAGGTGCTCAGGATGAAGATAGAAAATATAGCGCCAAATTCTTAGAAGAAATTGAAACAAAAACATTTATATCAGACACTATTAATGACATATCATCATCATCATCATCCGGACCTCCTTTCCCACCCTATGGCAGGGTGAGGAGTAGCAATGTCCAGAAAGCCCAAATCTGCCCAATCCAATGGGCCACGCTTCCATTCACTCATCATTCAAGCCCCCGGAATCCTGGCTCTATCGGATACGCCAAAAACATTCACCACGATGTGTAGCTTCACATAATCTTATCCGATAGAGTCAATCCAGAAGCTGCCATGTTAAAAAGGGGTGCCAGAATCCCTGACCATGCGCTTTTCCTCACAACATTCATCCAGCCAACTCGATCTCCTGTCAGTTCCCTAGCCTCACCGACTTCCAAACCTTTCTTCCTCACACATTCATCCATTATATCTCTCCACCTCCTTGGCCTACCTCGCTTCCTCCCTCCTTCGAATTCGCTCAGATATAACTTTTTGCCACTCTATTGTTATCCATTCTCTCCACATCACCATTCCATCTCAGTACACTCTCTTCGATTCTGGTGTCCACCAACTTCCTTACTCCGCATCTTTCATAAATCACATCATTTCGTATCCTATCCACCCTCTGTACTCCATATACATTCCTCAGCAGTCCCATCTTCACTGCTCTTACTCTTGACTTTTCATTTCCATGCCATACCATAGTCTCACATCCATAAGTTAAAGTTGGCAATAACACTCCTTCATGTAAACCTCTGTGCAACTGCAACACTCAAACCTCTGTTTCTTATCAAGGCCTTCATTGCACCAGCTACTTTTTCTTCCTTGTGTCACTGTACGTTCAACTTCTTTTCCACATTTTCTTCTCTTTTCTCTCACTGTACCCAGGTATTTCAACTCTCACCAACTCCAGTCTCTCTCCATTCACTGTTACATCGCACTGAGAGTCACCTCCTCTCTTAATAACCATCACTTTACTCTTTTCTTCATTTACTCTCAAGGTACGACGCTTAAAGACATCAGCAAAACTCTGCTCTAGCCTATCAAGTTCTTGTCACACATACAATAAACAAGTTAGTGTATTTATGATATAGACTTGGAATACTACTACTTACGTATAAAGTAACCCACATTGTCTATTAAGAAAAATACATTCATACATAATTACACTAATTTATGATAACCCTAGATGCCAAAAACCCTCACAGAGGATACAAGGATGATACCGACAGACACAAACATAATGCCAGGCTCTGGGTAATTCATTGCCCACAGTATTTACATATAGAATACATACGGTATTACTTATCAGTATTAAAGCTACCCCACACAGAATCGAAGAAAATTACATCATCAGGCATTCAAATGATCCAAACACATCAGTACAAGGTCCAGCCACCTTGTGCTTGAACAGCTTCATCAACCCTCCTGGGTTGGGATGCCACTAAATTATGACAAATATTTGGACGGTTCCACGCAGACTCCCAAACCTCAAGGGTTTTCCGTTCTACAGCTTGAACACTTATTTCTTTACCCAAATCCCAGTCCTTGTACATAATGGTCCATATTTTCTTGATTGGGTTTAGATCACAATCCTTTGAAAGCCAACCGAGGACTTCCAATTCCGGATGCTGATTTAGCCAATCCTTTACTACTCTGCACATATGCACAGGACTTCTGTTGTGAACAAGGCTAATAGGATGAGGATGTGGAATTGCCATATTTCGCACAGACGGCAATAATACATTTCCTGACACGTCAATGTATTTCTGCCCTGTAAATTTTCCTTCTATTTTCGTCAATTCTCCAGGTCCATTAGTCCACATCCATCCCCCAAATGACAGGCTCACCCTACGAAGTTTGCCCTTCTCCAGTGTATTTTCATAGTGTGTTTATAGGTCTCCAGCACATTGGAGCCCCTGCTTCCACCGACTTGAAGCATTTCCCATCTGTAAATATTACTGTGTGGTAGGTGGGGGCGCTTACCATCCACTCACTCGGGTTAGTGCTACTCCTGGGTGTCTGCCCTTTCCTTTCCTCCATCCTTCTTCCTTCCATCCTCTTCTGTCTTTCCTTTTTTCTTTCCTCGTCCTTCTGCATGCGGGTGGCTTTACATTCATTTTCTGTCTTTCTTTCCATCATTCTTTTCTCTTCTTTCTGCCTGTCGGTGACTCTACACTGAGTGACAACCCAAATGGTTTCCCGTACGCCAGGAAACCATTTACTATGATGGATGGTAACCATATAACCAAATTTTAGCACCTGGTGGTTTAGTGAGTAATTACGGTGCTCCAATCGGATTGAGCCAGTGAAGGTTTATATCCGAGGGGTTGCTGAGGGTTTATTGCTCACGTAATGCCACTCAGGGATGATTGAGGCTGGTCATCCTAAATGTCAGGACCAACTTGCCTAGCCCCGGGCTCCTACGCTCCTCATGGGGCAATGTAGGATTGGATGATGAATGAATGAATGAATAAATACTACTGTTCCAGAAATCTCCGTCTCCTCCTATATATTGTAAAGCAAAGCCTAGTCTGCACTCTGTTGGTTTCAGTTTTTCTTTTTTGGCCGTCCTGTAACAGTGAATGCCCATCTCGTGAATGCGTCTTCTCCTTGTCCGCGGATCGCATTGAAGCTATAGAGTCCGAGTAAACTGAACTGCACAACACCTTGATTACTCGTTTACCATGTCCGATATACAGGCAACATCTTAACAACTGAAAACCCGAGGTCTTCGCTGAGCCCTCTATTTGCCACAATTCAGTCCTGACAGAGACACCTGTGAGAAGGACAATTTCTCTTGATGACTTTCCCACTTCCCACATCCTGGTGATACGGCCACGGAGAGTAATGACCTCATGATCGTTTGCACTCTTCCCTTCACCCATCGCATTGCTGCGTCTGTCTGCCATCTCTGCAATGGATATAAAATAATGCAATAGCTGATAATGTAGTCAGCCAATTCATAGTTCACTGTTGATTATATTGCACGATAACACTGATTAAAATACTTTCCCTGCCGCCCTCTTCTACATTTAAAACAACCTTCTCTCTCTCACTCTCTCTCTCTCAGAATGTCTGTCTGTCTGTTTCTCTTTCTCTCTCGGTATGTCTGTCTGTCTCTTTGTCTCTGTCTGTCTGTCTGTCTGTCTGTCTGTCTGTCTCTCTCTCTCTCTCTCTCTCTCTCTCTCTCTCTCTCTCTCTCTCTCTCTCAGAATGTCTGTCTGTATGTATGTCTGTCTGTTTCTCTCTCTCTCTCTCTCTCTCTCTCTCTCTCTCTCTCTCTCTCTCACTATGTCTGTCTGTCTTTGTCTGTCTGTCTGTCTCTGTCTGTCTGTCTGTCTGTCTGTCTGTCTGTCTCTCTCTCTCTCTCTCTCAGAATGTTTGTCTGTCTGTCTGTTTCTCTCTCTCTCTCTCTCTCTCTCTCTCTCTCTCAGAATGTCTGTCTGTCTGTCTGTTTCTCTCTCTCTCTCTCTCTCTCTCTCTCTCTCTCTCTCTCTCTCTCAGTATGTCTGTCTGTCTGCCTGTCTGTCTGTCTGTCTCTCTGTGTCTGTCTGTCTGTCTGTCTGTCTCTCTGTGTCTGTCTGTCTGTCTGTCTCTCTGTGTCTGTCTCTGTCTGTCTGTTTGTCTCTGTCTATCTGTCTGTCTCTCTCTCTCTCTCTCTCTCTCTCTTTGTGATTCGTACAACCACTCATGTCATTTCGCTACATAATTAGGGAGTTTTACCCTCCTGCCATTGCCACATTCTTGCCTTCCATTCCAACTTGCAATGCCTTTTAAACAATTCACATTGATTCAGCATTGTTTTTTTGTATAAGGGAAGGCTTGTAAAATGAGTATTTATTCTGATAAACAGGCTACGAATAAAACTGGTCAGACTATCTCTATATAATATTTTTGCAATGATTGTCGTTGTATACGTTGTAAAGGGACACTTTCCACTACCACTGGTCTTCAGATCAAGTATCTCTCCCTGTATTCTTGATCACATATAGCACGGGATCCAAACAGGAGGTCCACAGACCCTGAGGGTAGGGAGTAAGTAGGTAGGAAGAGTGAAAGTGGGCGGAGAGAGGAAGGAAGAGGGATGAAAGAGGCAGGAGGTTGACAGGAAGGGTAAGGATGGGTGGAAAGGCGTTAGAGATGTAAGAGAGAGGGATGCAGGGGAATACAACATAATAATATCCAAAGCTACTTTGTTCTAAGTTGGTGGTAGTCTGGGATAGCTCTATGATCTGTTTAACCTCATTACTTCACGCTTTCCGTTTTCTCCACGACTGAACGGCAGAGACTGAAATTCACTACGAGTATACCAAGGTTGACATTCACCTATGCTCACAGACTCAAGGAATACTTGACCATGCACATATTACTGTAAATCTTTGATATTACAGCCCAGCCTTATCAGTGAATTACATCAAGACTATGGCAATATTGGTTACATATCTTCCGATGCATCCGGCCACCTAATCCCTCCCTCTGACCCCCTCTCCTGCCACCCCAGCACCTCGCATCCACCTCCTCCCGAAGCACCGTTGTTTGAACCTCAGTTGGTGTAGATTCATGTTGTGCCTTCATTCAGGACAAAACTTTTGACCGCCAGTGTACATCCTTAAACTCTTCCTTGGTCATGCCAAGCCATGTGAACGTCGAACTGGTCTACTAAGCTGATCTGCAACTACATTTAAGCGATCTTTCTTGTAATTTTATCAAAGGTATAGTCTCTCATGTCAATTATCCACCTCTTCATTCTGGGGGACTTAGTGTTCTTACAGAAGATGGAAACTAGGGGGCTGGTGGTCTGTCATTACCGTAAAGTAAGTTCCCCACAAATAATGATGAAATTTCCTACATGTAAGGACAATGGCTAATGCCTGTTTGTCTGTAGTACTGTACCTAGTTTCAGCTGGTTCGAGTTTCTTGGAGAAATATGCAGTAGCATTAAGGCTACCATCATCTTCCTGTTGCATTAAGGCTGCACCAGCATCTGTAGCACTTGTTTTTGCAAAACAAAAGGTTTACTCAAATCAGTCTTCACCAGTACAGACAACTGGACTAAAACTTGTTTCAGGTCTTCGAAAGCTCTCTGACATTCTGGAGTCCATGAAAATATCTTAATCTTCTGCAACAACTGTGTTAAGGGGTGTGAAATCCTTGCAAAATTTTGAATATGATTCCTGTAAAATTCACACATACCCAAAAATCTTCTCACCTCCTTTACATTCTTTGGGGGTTTCATATGATGAACTGCCTCAACATTTTCTGGATCGAGGATGCATCCTTCCTCAGATAGTATGTGGCCCAGAAACTTTATGTGTCTTTGACCAAGATGGCACTTTTTGTTACACTGAGTTTCACTCCTGCTTGGTGTAAATGTGAAATAGCTTATCTAGGCATTGTACTATCTCTTCAGTAGCAGAGGCCCACAAAATAACATCGTCCAGATAATTCTTCACCTACCCTTCCCTCAACAATGGGGTTAGCAGCTTTCTCATTACTCTAGAAAATATAACAGGACTGCAAATCAATCCAAAAGGCAAATGCTTAAATCTGTACAGTGTAATGTCATCTGCAAAAGAGATTAAAGTTCCGACTGGCTTCATCTAAGACAACCTGGTACTAGGCGTCCTTATGGTCTAATGATGCATAATATTTCTTGCCAGCTGCACTTTGTACCATCTCTTCCAGTTTGGGAAGCGGGTACAGGCCCACCTCCAATTTTGTGTTCACTTGACTGTAGTCCAAGCACATCCTCTTTGATCCGTCAGGTTTACTGACTAGTACAATTGGGCTTAACGAAGCTCCCGTGGATGGCTCTGTTATGTATCTATCCACAATCTCATAAAGCATATTGCTGATAATTTCCTTAGCTTTCTGTAGGTAGTGATACACTGGGGCTCTGACTGGGCATTTGACCCTAAGTGCTATCTTGGCTGGAGGTCCTTTGATTTCTCCTAATTCTGACTTGTCAGCCATAAATAATTCATGGTGTTGTTTTAACATTGTCTTAAGTTGCAGTTGCTCTTCTAATGTCAGATGATCCCACTTCTTTGTTTTAAGCAAAATCCTCAAATTTCTCCTCTCTACTGGCTGTAGTGGCAACACTGTCAGTATAAGGAATCAAATCATTTGAAACTTTAGTGACCAGACAACACTGCCCAAATTTTTCAATGTCATTCTCACTAAAGATCTCATAAGTTCCTATAATGGTCCCAGGTTTAAGTACAATATCTGCCTGGCTCTGGTTGATAAAAGGCAAATGAACTTCCCCCTTAATGGAGACTATTCAGCTAAACTCAAAAATGTTTGGGGAGAGATTTCCATAACTGTGTTAGGTTCATCACTAACTTGAACAAGCAACAACATGCTTGCAAACGTCTAACGATAAGTTCTTCCCGAAGGCGAAGATACTCAAAAGGGTGCTTAAATGGGCAGGTCAATCTCACCCTATGTGCTCTTTGCTTGTAGGATGAACGGTGAAGGTGCCTAACCGGGTAAACGAATTCACCCCACTTAAATGTTTGCTGCTGATGATCCCATTCTAAAGGAGCTTTGCCCAACACATCTACTCCTAACAAGAGGTTGGTCTCAAGAAAGTTATCAGGGACTACCAAAGTTAGGTGTCGTAAAGTCTTTGTGATACCAATTAGAATATCCAGGTATACAAAGCCCAGTACAGGAAAAGGAGTTTTTGATATCCCTGTCACTGGACGAAGATTCTTATTCTGGGACATTTCTAATCCAAGCTGACCTACAAACTTCTCTGAAGCAGGGGTTACTTCATTCCCCATATCTACCAATGCGGAACTCGATCTTTGGTTCACAATCAATGAAATCATGGGACATCGAACTGTTTGAGCTTTACCTAGTCACCTCGACTGTCTGGACTGTCGTCCTGGGGAATCAGCATTTCCCTTCCTACAACCTACTCTTAAGCAGTCAAAACAAGCATTCCTTGCACGTGAAAGGGGACTAGTTGCTGGCGCATGATTAGGTTTCTGACAGTACCCACAGTATGTTTTCTTAGGGGGAGGTTTAAGGATTTTCGTATGTTGAGTTAGGTTGTAATGTGCTCGTTCGATTTTATCAAATCTATCCGTACTTGTAGGCTTAGTCTCAGCTGGCTTCGATGGGGTCATCGGAGCCATATCTCTCTTCGCAGTCATGTGTTTGACGTTTCTATTAGACATTAGCATTAGTCTCCTCACATCCTCAACCATATGCTGGGCAACTTCAGGAAATCCTTGGAATAATTTCCTCTTGGTTAATTTCTCTGCATCAAGGATGGAATCTTTGGGGGCTTTGGTTTATAGAGCTGCCACTTTACAATTTAATCTGTTCACGAAGGTTCTATAGCTTTCCTCTATATCATAGGTGATTTCTTTAATAATTTGCCAAGCGTCTGTAATATTAGGAATACCGCAAAACTTGGCTCTCAGTACTGCCCTGAAATCACTGCAGGGAGAGACTGTTCCCTGCTTAACAAGACTATAAATCATGGCACGTAATGTCTCGTCAACTCGAGTCTGAGCAACTTGCAACCCTTCCTCATGAGATGTCACATGTGATTCAACTAGTCTGTACAGCTCTTCCAGGATACTTTCGGTTTCGATCCCATCTAGATCAGTTAAATTTACAATTGGAATGTCACTATGTCTAATAGCAGATTGTTTGGGCATGGGTGCAGGGACCGATGTGGAACAGAGGGAGTTGATGTAACTGATGGAAGGAATGGATTAGGTTTAGTTTGGTTAGGATCAGGGGCTGAAGGTGCGTAGTTTTGTGATGCACTTCTTATTTCTTACATTTCTGACTACCATTGCAGTGTTTCAATTAAGATTTGTTGCTGGTTTAGAATCTTTCATCACAGGTTTGTCATGAAAGCATGTTCTGCATCAGCCTTGATGTCCCAGATGGTCATCTTAGGCTCCCCCGAAACTGACTATCATCTTCAGCTTTGTTTGTCATTTTGACTTCAATCAAGCTAACAATTATTATGGCACAGTTGAAACATAAGGAGAAACAAAAGTTTAAAGGGTAGCATGGCCCTTCAGCAGGCATGTACAGTACAGTATGGTTAGGTTGGAACTTCATGGGTCTCCGTGGGAATGAATGAATGAATGAATAAAATGAAAATGTGACATGGCAGGCACAACAGCAGAGGTCATATGCCGCCGAACACAGACATTAAAAGTGAATTCAAAAAATAAATGAATACATAAATACATAAAATGATGCATAAAACAAAGCAACAAAATCAAAGAAACAACCAAAACTAGAAAAAACGTGGTGGAAATATTGGGAGGTTAAACGGAGCAAACAGTATAAAACAAAAACTAAAATATGGTAAAGTCTTACAGTTTGTGGAGAAGGCCGTGGAACTTAACACAAAAGGAGAAGGTGCCTCCTCTCATAGCACAAGCCTCTTTCCCCAAATACCAAAGAGAGAAGTTATGGTCCAAGTTGCTTTGCTCGGCACCCGGAAAGGTATTGCCGACGGAGGTCCTCAAGACTTGGGCATTCTTAAAAAGAAGATGCTGCACAAAGTCAAAGGAACCAGTCATCACAATAGGGAGGGGGGTGCTTTCTCCATTAAAAAACCATGAGTCAGCCTAGTGTGGCCAATCCAGAGACGGGCCAAAGTTGTTTCCCACTTGGTCGGGATAGTCCCACATACCCTCCATCGCCCAGGTTCTGACGAATGCTGCGGAGGCTTTGGTTCGCCCCTTTACTGCATCTCACCTTCTCTGCCAACAGAGACGGACAGCTTCTATAGTGCTTAGTACAGAAATCCTCAGATGGGACACGGTACAATGGGGGAGAGGAAGGGCGAGAGGCAGTGGCTCTTGCCATAGAGTCAGCAAGCTCATTGCTCTACGACCCAACATGCCATGAGCAGGGACCCAACACATCTGTACAGAAAATCCGCATCTATTTAACAAGGGAGAGCCACTCCAAGATAGACAAGACTAGAGGGTGTGATGAGAAACTCACAAAACAAAGCTTGCAAGGCACTGGCTGGAGTCACTATAAAATGGTGAAAGAAGCAGGGGGGAAACAAAAACCCAACTCAACTGCAACTAAAATAGCTGTAAGTTCAGCAGTAAAAACAGAGGAGGAAGGAGGAAGACTCCCACCACGGCTAAAATCATGGAAAATTACACCAAAGCCTGTCCCCAACGCGGGACTTGGAACCATCAGTATATACAGGGATCGTAGTCACTGTGGGCAGAGGCGTGTTCTAAAAAATAAGACAGAGCTACCTGTGTGGAAAGAGAGGCCTTTCCTCTCAGTGGAAGTAATCACATTGCCGTACTTCTGGGAGGAGCCAGGGAGCCACTCGGGGAACATGCACAGGGCAAACAGGAAAAGGCTGAACAACTAACTCCTCCTGATGGCAGCTCCTCACTCTGTACTGAAACGGTTGTGCATAGCGAGGGTGGGTGTTATAAAAGTGGAAAAGAGCGACCTCATAGACAGCCATACACTTGGTGAGGAAGGTAGACGGTGAAGGCGGAAGTGTTAACACTGCACCAGTAAGAACTGGCGCACGGAGATCTAGTGGCGGTTCATTCGTCTACTAATAGACTAGGAATTGGGGAAGACCGGAAAGCTCCAGTTGACAGACGGATCCCAGCATGATGGATTGAACCGAAAGGCTGCAGCCGTGCCTCAGTAGCAGGAGAGTATACCTCACACCCATAAAGTCCAATTGCTGTTCGTACCAAGGCACGGTAAAGGTATAGGGAGGGTGGCTCTATCAGAGCCCCAAGACAGGTGAGATAGAGTCCGTAGGAGAGACAGGGCACGGTGGCCGGATAAACGTAATGCACGGATGTGGGGAACCCACGTCAGTCGTCTGTCGAAAACAAGACCGAGAAACCTTTGCTTCATCCAATGACATCAGACCCTGTGGCCATGTAACTTGAGATCGGGGTCGGGGTGGGACTCCTCTCAAGTGGGAGAAATGTAAGGCCACTGTTTTTGTTGGGGAGAAACGGAAACTATGCATTGTGGCCCAACATGAGATACGTGGTCTAAGGTAAGCTGCATGCGATGTTCAGCTACGGGCATCTGGGGAGGCAGCATACCATATAGCTAAATCATCGACATACAGTGAGGCAGACACCCCTCTCTGGAATAGAGGACAGAATACCATCTAATGCTATAGCAAAAACGGTCGTGCTAAGGACACTTCCTTGAGGCATGCCTTCTTCCTGAGGGTAAGAAGGAGAAGGCCAGAGTATCACCACCTCGAACCCTGAATGAACGGTCATGCAGAAAGCCTACCACGTAAGCCTACAGAGTGAAGTTTTTCTGCTTGATGATACCAAACCTGCTGCATGTAGTATCATATGCCTTTTCTAAGTCAAAGAAGACCACACCAGATGCTGCTTCCTGGCAAAAGCATCACATGCTGCAGCTTCTAGGCGGACAAATGCATCTGTCATCGAACGATATTTTTGCGAAAACCAGACTGGACATCGAGAGAGACAGTCATTCCTTTCGAGGAAATACATTAAGCGTGAATTGACCATCTTTTCAAAACAGTTTACACAAGCATGATGTAAGGGCAACTGGTCGATATTCTAGAGGACTGGATCCTGTCTTTTCCTGGCTTCTGGAATGGCAGGACAACAGCTTTGCGCCAAGAGGTAGGAAGAGAAGAGTCTCTCCAGATTCTATTAAAAAGCTTGGAGGAGAAAAGACAGTGGATCATCACCCAGGTGCCGAAGCATTGTATAGGAGAATATCATCTGACCCTGGTGAGGTGTCATGACAAAGGGAAAGGAGCAGATTGGAGTTCATGGCAAGAGAAAGGGAGGTTGTAAGACTCCCCCTCCCGGAATGGAAGTTCAATATCCTAGCCTCTTCTACGTCCCTGTGTCTGGCAAAAACTGTAGTGCTAAAGCATCTCTACGGCTGACCGCTGCAAAGCCAGAAGCAAAAATATCGGCCACAGCCGCAGGGCCGGGTCACCAACAGGCTCACTACATTTGACAGCAGCACAGGGGACCTGCCTTTGCTGGAATTTTCCTGGAAATCTTTTGTACCCTCTTCCACACATGAGACACTGGTGTCTTAGAGTTTATGGAAGACACATAAGCCATGTCCAAGGGTCTCAAGTTGGGCTTGTTTGAGGACCCGGCGTGCCCCTCAGCACGTGCCCTCCTGAATTCGACAAGATAATGCTCTGCTTTGTATTGACGATAATGTGAAAATGCTGTCTTTTTGGCACGTACAGCAATACTACAATCCTCATTCCACCATGGGACAGGGTGATAGTTATATATGCCAGAGGTTCTTGCAAAGAAGCGTGGAGGGCAGCAGAATGGATAATAGACGTAAAGAACGAAACAGCTTCAACTATATGTGGAAAGTCTTCTATGGAAACACCAATAGAAGTCAAGGATGAAAAAAGGGACCAGTCCGCCTTATCTAACCTCCACCTCGGGAGACGGGAACAAGGACTAGATATTGCTGCAGTAAGGAGGATAGAAAAGTGATCACTCCCATGGAGATCCCTCAGAACCTCCCAGGTGAAATCCAGGAGGCAGTCAGGAGAACAGACAGAGAGGTCAATTGCGGTAAATGTATTCGTCTGAGGATGAAAATGCGTAAACTTGCCAGTATTCAGCAGGGAGAGATCCTCGTCCTCCAATAAAGATGCCAATAAATGCCCATGTTGGTTAATTAGACAGTCTCCCCCACAAAGGGTGGCGACCGTTAAATTCCCCCAGGAGGAGAAAGGGCTTAGGTAATTGTCTGGAGGAGGTCTTCAAGATCTGCTTGACTAACTACTGTGCTGGGTGGTAAATAAATGCAATCAATCAATCAATCAATCATTTCCTGTAGCACCCTCGGGGATGCATAGG
>NC_137003.1:28269595-28312095 GCF_032717465.1 Coenobita brevimanus
AAAACAAGAATGCTTTGTATGGTAGGTACCAAAAGGATAATTTCTCCTGTGAAGAGACTTGAGGAAAGCTTGATGCAACTCTGTAAACATTTGCAAAGGAATAGTAAAGCCTACTGAGATTAAACAGAAGACCGAAAGAAAGAAAAACCCACTAACCAACTGATTGGGGAACCTAAGTCAGAGAAGACTTAGCATAAAATCTAAAGAAGAGACAGGTACTTTCCTTAGCACCTTAAAGGCTGAGGATGAAATACATTAAAAACAAGGAACAGACAAGTTGATGAAATTAAGGCAGTAAAACCTTCCATGGTAAAGGACAATAAAGTTTGTGCATTTTGTGGTGAGAAATGACCTAGTGGATCTTGTCAACATTATCCTGATTATGCTTTTTGAGTAGGAAAGCTTCAGGAACTGGGATGTTGTATAATCTGTATGAACTCCGGGCATTCTTCCGCACACTGCAAGACAAAATTAAATCTTTTGTTTTAAATGCAAAAAGAATCATCTTCATATTTCTTTATGCGCAATGATGAAAAATGAGGTTCCTAAACCTGCAAGCGTCAATATGACAATTGAAAAGAGGAATACTCAGGCAGTAATGCCAGCTGGAGCTCCAATAGCAGATGTGAAGGTGGCTTTGATTGAGAATAGAAACCTATTAGCATGTACCGTTTTTGATACGGGTGAGCAGAAAACCTTTATTTCTGCAGTCATTGTGAAGAAATTATAGTTACCTTATTATTAGCAATGTTAATGTAGCCAATACAGGAATCTTAACAGAAACTAAGAAAGCTCAGTCTTTTGATTTAGTTAGACCTGTAATACAATTAGGTAGTCATAAATGCCTGCATAACAGCAGCTATACTGGATAATATGGAGACAAGACACATATATAAAAGGACTGAAGGAAGCCTATGATCACCTACAAAGCTCAGGGATAAAGTTGGCTATCGGAATGTGGAATCAGATACTGTGGGTCCCATCAAAATGATAATTTGTTCTGATTATTGTGGAAGATTCCTACATAGGACTTTCAAGAAGAATAAGGTACAGTTATTCAAGAGTCCAGGAGGTAAATCCTTATTTTGGCCAGTTGCCTTTTCCAAAATAAAGTTAAAAAGGAGATGCCAAACTAGTAGACTCAGTCGTTGTTACCCTCACACAGTCATTGATGCTAGCCAGAATGGGTGCAGAACTAGAACCTACTCTGTGATAAATGACTTGTTGGATGAAAAATACTGAGCCTGTACACAAATTATGGGACCCAGACAGTTTAGGAATACACTCTGAGGAACTCAACCCCTGAAGATTAAATAACTTTGGCTTTGTATAATCAGTCTGTGGAATTTACATGGACAGAACTGGGTAGGATTACCAAGGAAAACTAAACCATTCGGAGTTACCAACAAATTACCAAGAAGCTAAGGCTCAGCAAATTAATGCTTTTCTAAGAAAGCTTGGAGAGATAAACCAGAACATCTAACCATATATGATAATATTATAAAAGATCCATTTACTGAAGAATAAATTTATAGAAGAGATACAATTCCCTGTTAACCACAAAGAAGGACATTACTTACCACATCATGCTGTAAGTAGAGATTCAGTAACTACTCAAATAAGGATAGTATTCAACTGTAGTAGTAAAGCGTCCAAGGGATCAGCTAACTTGAACGATTGCCTACACGCTGGACCTACGCTAACAGAGAAGTTAGGGAATGCGTTACGAAGATTTAGAGAGAAACCTTATGCTTATACAGCAAACATTAGTAAGGCTTTTCTCAGAATAGGACTGAGAGAGGAGGACAGGAAATTTACAAAATTCCTCTGGCCTCATGATCCTCAAAATGAGGATAGTCCATTGAAAACTTATTGTTTCTGATCGGTGCTCCTTGGGTCTTCTGCTAGTCCTTTCCTACTTTGCAACACTTTAAAGCATCATTTTGAAAATGCCAAATGCTCAGAAATAGGGCAGGCTTTTTACATGGATAATTTACAGGGTGTTGCTGATACAGAGTTGGAAACTTTGAAGGCTTATGAAGTAGCTAATTCCGAATGTGGGAGGACAAATTTGCCGTTACAGAGCTGGAATTCAAAATCACCATTTGTGAGGAATGAAATACGAGAGGACTATCCAAACGATGACTTAATGAAGGGTACGAACTATACTGTAGCCTACATGGTAGCACTGATGCTTCGGTTTTGAGACATGCCACTTCTTGGCTTCTGAGAATTTTCTACTGTATTTTCTGGGAAGGCGAATAGGGTCATGCAGAAGGTCGACGAAACACCTTACTGTAGATGTTGGTCTTTTATTTAAGTACTGCTTCTCCATACATGCTAGATGACAACTGGGAGACTGGGCTTAGTCCAGACATGGACAAGGCTTGAAAGATGCTTAGAAACCAGACAGTGGTCATGCTGAACCCAGTGTCAGAAGTAAAATACTCTGCCAGAACTTGGTTAAAGTCCACTTCCAGACTTATATTCGGACTAGCACCAAGACTCACTCCTAAATTTGCTCCAAAACTTCTTCCAAGACTTACTCCCCTGAAAGTGTTAGAACTTTCAGGTGCAGTTTCAAGCAAAATATTAAGATAAGACTATTACACATTCATGTGAAAAAATAAATCTTTTCATAAGAATATTTCAAGGAATTAGATAATGCAGCTGCTCTTTGATCACCCTAACCATAGGTGTTAGGGTGATACTGCACAGGATAAGAATTCGTCACCTTACTTCATAATTACATAATAATAGTTTTTTAGTATCATGGTGGTGTATGTGACTGGCTGGCCATATTCCAGGGCGTCAAACTGCTGACAGCTGTTTCTACCTCTCCTCACACTCAGCTGCTCTGTACTCCTCTCATATCTAACAATTTCCAAGGCAGATTTCACTTTCAAAACATTACTAACAGAGGTACAATACTGTTAAGCAGCGAGATTTGCCAGTTAGGCAATGAAGAAGCTTCTCAATGTTTCCCAGTGTTTACTGTAGGTTCCCGGTATGGAGTCAGAGTTGCCATTTTGCCTGCTATTTGTGAGCATAGTTGTTTCTTAATTTATGCATAAATTTTTGTGCTATCATTCTTTACGATGTTTTTTTATGTGATTGCTTGTTAAATTATGTAGTTTCATTTAAGTTTGTATACTAAATAATTTATGGTAAGTTAAGTGTACTGTAAGAAAGCTCTTGGCATGTTTTGGTTGTCTCCGAGTTGGAAACTGTGCTATGTCTCTCTGAAATACTCCAGAGCTGTGGAAAAATGTAGAAGTTTCTAGAGTAATGCAAGCTTATGGAAGGATGAGGAAGAGAATAGAGGCAATTCAGGGTCGGTTTTCAGGTCAGGTTGAGTGTAGTGCAGTGTCAGTGCTTATGAAAACAGTGAAGTGTTATTGAAGTTGGTACTGTATATCATCAGTACTTGTGAAAATGGTGAAGTGTTGTCAAGCATTAACCCACTGCGTCCCGTTGACTGATATATATACGTCTGAACGTTTTGTCACTGTGAGTCCTGTTGATGTATATAAACGCACCACAATTGCTAGGTCTGTCATTTGCCCATTTTTCAAATTTTGTGCGTGATTTTGGTACGTGTACATAGAAACACCTTCCTCTACTAAGATGCCAGGCAGGGACAATGCCTTACCCTACATGACCTCACCCCTCCCCACACGCCACTGACTTGGTAATTCACTTGTTACCAGTGACTTGGCCAGTAATGACATGTCTTCTCATGGTACGAAATACAAGGCCAGAGTGATTCCCCAATTGATGACAATGCTGATGACAAAGGTTATGTAGCATTAGAGGAAGAAACAGTCAAAAATGATAATCCAGGTAATGTCGCCAAAAAAAGGTCAGGTATGTTGATGTGTTTTGTGAGTGAAACAATGCTTATATTGCCCATATTACTGTGTGAAAACCAATATACTCTCGTACATTACAATATACATTCATACCAAATAAATAAATTAATACAGTTTTTGAGTGGTGTGGAATAGTTACCCTCCCAAGAGAACTCGTTTTCTTTAGAGCCAGCCTGATAGAAAACCAAGTGCAAGATAAGGGGTAATGCTACCTTTATCCCGTACTTTAAACCTCAGGTGAGTGATTTCTCTATGAATTTTCAATGTTTCTCGCCAAAAAGTGGAGGTTTGAGCCAAATTTTTTTTTCCAAAATTGGTTTGGATTGCGAGGGAGTCAGTGGTGGAAAATCAGTCGGGACGGGGGGCGGGTTTAGTGTAATTGCAATTAGCAGAGTTTGTATAGCTCCAGTGCTTGTGGGAATGGTGAAGTGAAGTTGAAACATATTGTGTAATCATTTGGAAAATAAAGACAGTGGAACTTAAGAAGCCAAGTATTTATTCATAATCGCCTCAGCTGATCTTGTGTACTGTACACTTAACCCTCTCAGACTTTTCTTTCAACGCATCCTGAGTCCAACCACTTCTAAGTACTGAGTGGACCGTGTCTCACTGGCCCAGACCTCAAACTCCCCACACTCCTCACTCAGCAATTCGTGCTGATATCCAGAAACTGATTTCAGTCATTTCATTCCCCTGCCCCCTTATTATAACTGTATTGTTTTGAGGACTGGTTTATGTTATAAAATAAAGAATGATCTTCCTAATGAATGAAAAAAAAAAAAAAAAAAGGAATTACCATATTGTATCATTCACTTAATTTTATTCAATGCTCATTTACCTCACCAGGAGCCTAAAAAACACTTCGGCACTGAGTACTGAATAATGTAGTTGCATTTATCTACAATCCATTTAATAAAAAAATGACACTTTTAGCTATACTAGAAATTTTTTTATGGTATATCTGGAGGGGTATAACAATAGTCGTTCATCACGCATGCGCCCCATTGCTTTGAGTGAACTGTTTCCTGTCATTCTTCATTCTCGCTCTGCCCAGGACCTCAGGCTGCCCACATTCCTCACTCAGTGATTTGTGCGGCATCGAAAAATGGTTACAATCATTTCATTCCCCTGCCCTAATTTTTAACTGTATTGTTATGAAACTGATGCATGTTACAAATGAATAAATTATATTCCTCATGGATGAAAATAATTTATTCATTCATTCATTGCCAGACGCCATATATCCCAAACTGGGTGGCCATGGTATTAGAGTTAATTTTTTTACTGGGAGGCACTAATCCTCCACCAACCCCACTTGACACGTAGGAAGAAATTAAGCCAACAGCATCTGGTGTTCCCAGGCGGTCACCCATCCAAGTACTAACCAGACCCAACGTTGCTTAACTTCGCTGATCGGACGGGAAGCGGTGTACTCAATGTGGTATGGCCGTTGGCATGAAAATAATAATAAAAGATATTAAAACACCATACTTTATCGTTCAGTAATGTATTCATTTACCCACTGACATACATACAATACTCACACACTGTATTTTTTCACAACAACAAATTGTTGTGAAAAAATACAGCTTGTGTGAGTACTGTATATGTGAGAAATATTTAAATTATACAAGTCGGTATCCTCAGTTGGTCACCAAGATGCAAGAAATTTCTAATATTTTCTAGTAAACAAATCGTAAGTCCTCACTCGACACCAAAATTTGTCCTTAAATAAATTCACATAAGTCTCTTAGGTTTAAGTATACCGTAACTTATACCTGAACTCACCTAATTATTACTTTCCTATCTCCTAGCTAATTCTCCATTGAATTGGCCAATTCGTAAAGGTTACTTAGCAAGGGAGTGTGGGACAGGAGATGACAACAAGCCTGCTTTTCTATCGGTTGCTTGGGCATTCTTGAGGTGTGTATGTACAAACATGCTAGCTCGACGATGTCTAGGAGCAGAGTGATACAAAATGGCTGGGTTCTTCTCCCTCATCGGATTTGAAAATGCCAACTATTATTTACTTACAATGCTAAATACAGTTAGCTTACATCATGATATATACAGGGCAAATCAAACAAATTAATCTTGGTTTTAATTAAACTAAAGCCGAACCAAATATTCCCTTTATATGAATATGTTAAATCTACATCTGCTTTTACATGAGGGCCATTTCATATTCAGAAACATCATCTAATGTGCAGACGCAGTTAGGTCAGTGGAAATTCACAGGTAATTACATGTATTTACAATATAGTTGTCCACGAGGGTTAACACAGTAGCAATTAACTGAACAATAATAAGAATTATTAAAGATAACGTAATTTCTGGGTTGTAAAAACTGCCTCAATAGTTGTTAATGATCTCAGGTTTTCCTCTGCTTTCTAACCAGGGATAACTATCTTAAAAAGTTGAGAGTGCAACTGCTCTAAGGGAAAATATTTTCCACAGTTTTGGGGCTGGACGAAAAATGATAGGCTGTATCATGTAATGCGACCCTTAGCCAGGAGTTCCCAGCATAGTTCTCGAGAACCCTGTGCTGCAGCCCTTCTAGGTCACGCATCCTGGCCCGTTTGATCTCCACCATCTCCTGTATTTGGGGAAACCATTAACTCAAGGGGTACCAGTCTATCAATAGTTTTTATGCTAGTATGTCCCCTACATTTTATTTTACGAGTCTCAGCACCCCCTCTGAATCAGGGTGCGTGGAGATCACCTTAGCTAATGGCCACTGGGATCTTGGTTGTTCTATTTTCAGTAAGACCACACCCCATATGTTTATACCAGACTTATTGCTGGGAGCCTGAGCCCTATAATATCTTTTTCGTAGGCTCAAAAGATATTCTTCGCTCCAATATCTATTCCAAGTATCCAGTACCCTTTTCAGACGTTAATATCCCTCCCACAGATGTTGTCCAAAATCATTATTTTCAATGGTAGGATCATTTACTTCATCCTGGATATCCACACAAGGCACTAGATGGAGCTTCCTACCATATAACAAATAAGCCGGTGTCAAGGCCTCTATCGAAATGCTAGTGTCATCTAAATAGGTTAGGGATCTATTATTAATCCCATTTTCAATTTAAGTTATCACTGTTCTTAAATCCTCTCTTGTAACCTCAGTTCTGTGTAATGTTTTTCTTATGCAGTTCTTGACAATCATTCGTTTGATAAATCCATTTTGCCATGGTGCTCTTGGAGCTGTGAACTGTCAGGTACCGTTTCGGATTCCCAGTGCCGACTTAACCATTGGGTCATTCATTATGTTCAACAATAAAGTGCCGCACCAACGAAATTAGTTCCATTGTCGCTTATTAATATGTTAGGACAAAACCTTCTAGTGGCAAATCTTCAAAAGACATTGAGCAATGTCTCTTAGCTCAGATCTTCTGTCATTTCTAGACGGACTGCCCTTGTGTACGTACAAATAAATAGACAAATGTAAACTTTATGGGGAGTTCCCTCACCCGTAACAGTTATAACCCCTGTGTAATCCACTCCAGTTACTTGGAAGGGCCGACTTACATTAACCCTATCCCTTGGTAAGGCAAGTGGTCCTGGATGGTAATATGGTCGTTGTTCATACCTCCTACATGTGATGCAGCCTTTGAGATATTTCTTTATAACCCGTCTACCCTTAGGGATCCAATACCTTTCCCAGATTTGGGCAAAAGTCTGCAGCACACCTCCATGGAGAGTCAAATCATGGGCTTCCTTTACAGTTAACTCTACAAAGTATCCTCTCTTGGGTAATAATATGGGATGTCTAGTATGGAGAGGCAAATCAGCCTTTATTATTCAGCCCCGGCATCTCATCAGACCCTTTCCGTCTAAGAACAAGCCTAAATCTCTTGTCAGCTTATTCTTCTTCCCAGTGACCTGGCCTAAAAGGTCATATATATCTCCATAATTGTCAATATTCCATGGGATCTAACTTCTTAAACCCCACTTTCTTATTCAAAAATTCAGCAACTAATTTAATAGTGTTAATAAGTTGTCTTATTGATGAGAATCGGCTGATATCAATTACTTTTGGCTCATGTACTACAGGATCCAGGTTTACAATACCAACCTCAGCAGTACTATACAGTTTCTGCTCAGGCCAGTCTCCAGTGAGTAACCATTTTGGACCTTTAAACCACAGGTTATCTTTGATCAGTCTCTTTACAGTCAAACCTCTCGAGAGCAGATCAGCTGGGTTTTGTTTAGAGGATACATGCATGAAAATTTAAATTTGGAAGACAGCTCTTTAATAGTCTTCACTCGGTTACGAATGAAAGAAATTTTACTGTTTTCCTTCCCTATCCAGTAAAGACAAGTCTCACTGTCAGTCCATATATTCTGTAGATATTCTCAAACTGAGTATCAAGAGTAGTGGTCAAATACCTGGCCAATTTAGTTCCTGCTTCATGGAAGTCAATTCCATTTGAGGTAGGGTTCTTCCTTTAATTGGCGTAACTCTGGCTTTGGACATAATAATCTTACTGTTCTCTCCTGTTGCACAATAAGCTACTGCTCCATAGGCCCTTTGAGAAGCATCACAAAATTTGTGTAAGTGTGACTTCTCACTACTGCTTATTTCCCTGGGAATACATATGTTTGATGTGGTTTCAAACTCCTTCCTAATCTGTTCCCATTCTTCCACATGTGTCTCACATAATTCCATGTCCCAGTCTAACCTCTCTCGCCAAGCCTCCTGTACTAAACATTTGCCCCTAATAACTATAAGACTGACCAATTCTAATGGGTCAAATAACATGGAGACCTGACTGAACAAGGACCTCTTGGTGAGAGTGATATCAGAGAACTTAATTGGTTTCAAACTTATTTCATCAGCTGTTGTATCCCTGTTAAGACCTAACACATTTTGAATTTTGGGAATATCAGAATTTGGACACCTCTTTATATTAGGTTCATTTAATATTCTGTTTCAAAGTGTATTACTAATAACAGTTCCTCAAATTTTTCATATATTCATGAACTCTTACATTAAATGATCACTTATCATTTGCAAGAGGTGGTTGTGTATTTCTCCATCAGTTTATAGTAGGGATCAGTACATAATGGTGGCAGCTTAACGGAATGATTTAAGCCCATGTTCATACATATTTTGTGAACTTTTTCTCTGTTTTAAGGCTTAAAGATTCCCACCGAACACCCCCCCCCCCGTGGGCAGCCACCTTGTCGTGGTGGGGGGGCTTGTGTGCCCCTGTGATCCCACAAGCCTGCCCGTGGATGTAATGTCATCCGGCAGGGTCTCCCATGCGGATAGGGTTGTGGGTGAGGGGTGTGACTAAGCGCTGCCCGAAACGTAGGTTACCTGCAAGGGTCATCGGTGCTGCCCTCCAGAGGGATCGCCTCGGTGCTGTCCCAAGTTGGTTGGTTTGGTATCTGGGCTGGGGGATATTGGGGAAGGGGGGCTTTGCACTGGTGGGAGCAAACTTTCGCATCATGGGGTGTCCTTTTGGGGACACCCTCTGGGGACAAGGTACCCCACTCCCATCAGACCGTGCTCGGTCCCCTCACTCCCTGGTAGGCGGTTTCCCTTGGCTCCTGGTACCAATTGATTTTCACTGATGTATTTATGGATACACAGAACAATTCTTTACCCACTCGTGTGGTTTGTGACCAGCCGCATGAGTCGGTATCAACTGGTCACTCTCTGACCGATGACCCTGTACCCTCTGGGTCGTCTGCCAAAACTGTGAATCACGATGCCCTTTCTATGGAGCTGTTACCTGGTGTTTTTGTGAATCACTCTTACACAAAATACATAGTCCTCAAAATGGATAATGGTACTTCCTTCAGGAACCTGAATTGTTTTCAGATTCACAGTGGTCTAGTTACAGCATGTGGATTTACCCCCAAGGTCTCTTTGCAGGGAGATGGTTCTCTATTGTTAGAAGCCAGGAATGAAGAGGAGAGTTCACGCATCCAGTCTCTAACTGTGGTCCTGTATCTGCCTCTCGTCATTTGGTCCTAAACCAGTCCCAAGGGGTTGTGTATGCTCGCAACTTGATCTCATATTCTGATTCTCCCCTCTTAGTGGGGCTGGCTCCTCAGGGTGTTGTAGGAGTACAGAGAATTATGAAGAAAGTTGATGGGGTTTTAACCCCCACGCCCACTCTTATCTTGACATTTGATTGTCTAACCTTGGCAGGTTTATCACTGCTGCGCGGTGGAAGCTAAAGGTTAAACCTTATGTTCCCCGACCTAGAAGATGCTATTATTGTCAAAGATTTGGTCAAGTCCGCCGTTCTTGCAGGCGGGAAGCGTCTGGCCTTCCTGAGGTCTGTGGAAATTGTGGTGGAATTTCTCATGGTATGCATGATTGTTCTCAACCCCCTAATTGTTTTGAACTGTGGAGGAGCACATGCAGCCTCCTGAAGGGATTGCGAAGTATACAAGTATGAATGAGATTATTTCCGTCCGAATGAAGGAGAAAATTTCCTTTTCCGAGGCAAAGGCCAGGGTTAGGGAGCGGTTCATTCGCCCTGGGGTTATCTTTGCTGCTGCGTTGTCTCACCCTAAGGCTACTCGGCAGGTGCCTCTGCCATCACATATTGCCCCATCAAATTCTCGGGGTTCTTCTTCCCGGCCTTCTTGGCCGGGGGGTTCCACCGAGGGAGTGCAGCCTGAAAGCAGCTGTGCTCCTTCCAGGGAGGTGCCCTCTATCTCTGGGGGTGTCCCCTCTGTGATGGTGCTTCCAGCATCTGGGAGTGCCTCCCCATCCCAGTTCCTCCAGTTTCTCCTGTGACATACACCCGTGTCGATACTACACCTCGCTTTGACACATCCAAAACTCCCGATGTCCCTCCTATGCAAGGTAAGTGTCGCCGTGGCTCCTCAGAGTGCTCAGAGAGTGAAGCGCTGCTACCAAAGATCTCTGCAGTGGAGCCCACTACTCCTCCTCCTCGGGATGCTCAGGGGTCAGGGCAAGTGCAGGCTGGGGATGGTGTCTCACTGATGACCCAGCCACTGCCAGATAGTGGTGGTCCTCGGGTAGTTGATGCACCTGCTCAGCTGCATGAGGCCTTGCCCACTCAGGATTCCAGTACTGTGGGACGCGCTACTGATTATGCTCCTTCTCGTAGTGGTACTGCCTGCTCTATTCCAGCTAGGGCAGTTTGCGGTCCACCTGCCAAACCATCTCTTGCCCCGCCAAAGAAGAAAACCATCGTCAGGCCCTCTTCTTCTTCCTCCAGGTTATCTTCAGCTGGGCAACACACTGTACATCAAAACGGTGCCAAGCAGTCCCTTTCTAAGGGCTGTTCCAAGCAGCAATCTAAATCTGGTTGCTTGCCGGGGGCAAGGTTGTCTTGCCCCTCAACCTGATTCTTCCTTCGCTGTGGGTACTATGGCATTCTCAGACAGTATATTACAATGGAATTGTCGAGGGCTGCGTGGTAATTGGGAGGAGCTGCGGACCCTCCTGGCTTATTCCCCTTTGTGCGTGTGTCTCCAGGAAACTCTTGTAGGGCTTGCCACTCCTCATGCACCACCTGGGTATGATGCTTTTTACTCAGCTCCAACCCAGGAGGTGGAGGTGGTGCTGTTTTGGTGAGGGCTAATGTCCCTCATCAACAAGTTCACCTCCAGTCTGATCTCCAGTGTGCTGCTGTGCGGTTGTATGCCCTCCGCTGGTATACTGTCTGTTGCATTTATTTACCACCCAGCGCAGTAGTTAGTAAAGCAGACCTTGAAGACCTCCTCAGACAATTATCTAAGCCTATTCTCCTCCTGGGAGACTTTAACGGTCACCACCCTTTGTGGGGAGACTGTCTAATTAACCAACGTGGGCATTTATTGGCATCTTTATTGGAGGACGAGGATCTCTCCCTGCTGAATTCTGGCAAGTTTATGCATTTCCACATATAAATGAAGCTGTTTCATTCTTTACGTCTATTATCCATTCTGCTGCCCTCCACGCTGTTCCAAGAACCTCTGGCACATATAACTATCGCCCTGTCCCATGGTGGAATGAAGATTGTAGTATTGCTGTACGTGCCAAAAAGACAGCATTTTCACATTATCGTTGATACAATACAGAGCATTATCTTGTCGAATTCAGGAGGGCACTTGCTAGGGCACGCTGTGTTCTCAAACAAGCCCAACGAGACCCCTGGATGGCTTATGTGTCTTCCATAAACTCTAAGACACCAGTGTCTCAGGTGTGGAAGAGGGTACAAAAGATTTCAGGAAAATTCCCACAAGGCAGGTCCCCTGTGCTGCTGTCAAATGGTGAGCATGTTGGTGACCCTGTGGCTGTGGCCAATATTTTTGCTTCTGCCTTTGCAGCGGTCAGCCGTAGAGATGCTAGCACTCCAGTTTTTGCCAGACACAGGGACGTAGAAGAGGCTAGGATATTGAACTTCCATTCCGGGAGGGGGGAGTCTTACAACCTCCCTTTCTCTTGCCATGAACTCCAATCTGCTCTTTCCCTTTGTCATGACACCTCACCAGGGTCAGATGATATTCCCTATGCAATGCTTAGGCACCTGAGTGATGATGCACTGTCTTTTCTCTTGAAGCTTTTTAATAGAATCTGGAGAGACTCTTCTCTTCCTACCTCTTGGCGCAAAGCTGTTGTCCTGCCATTCCAGAAGCCAGGGAAGACAGGATCCAGTCCTCTAGAATATCGACCAGTTGCCCTTACATCATGCTTGTGTAAACTGTTTGAAAAGATGGTTGATTCACGCTTAATGTATTTCCTCGAAAGGAATGACTGTCTCTCAATGTCAGTCTGGTTTTCGCAAATATCGTTCGACGACAGATGCACTTGTCCACCTAGAAGCTGCAGCATGTGATGCTTTTGCCAGGAAGCAGCATCTGGTGTGATCTTCTTTGACTTAGAAAAGGCATATGATACTACATGGCGGTTTGGTATCATCAAGCAGCTTCACTCTTTAGGTTTACGTGGTAGGCTGCCCCTATTTATATTCGACTTTCTGCGTGACCGTTCATTCAGGGTTCGAATTGGTGATACTCTGTCTCCTTCGTACCCTCAGGAAGAAGGCGTGCCTCAAGGAAGTGTCCTTAGCACGACCCTTTTTGCTATAGCATTAGATGGTATTCTGTCCTCTCTTGCAGAGGGGGTGTCTGCCTCACTGTATGTCGATGATTTAGTTATGTGGTATGCTGCCTTCCAGATGCCCGTGGCTGAACATCGCATGCAGCTTACCTTAGACCACATATCTCATTGGGCCACAATGCATAGTTTCCGTTTCTCCCCAACAAAAACAGTGGCCTTACATTTCTCCCACTTGAGAGGAGTCCACCCTGACCCCGATCTCAAGTTACATGGCCACAGGGTCCGATGTGTGGATGAAGCAAGGTTTCTCGGTCTTGTTTTCGACAGACGACTGACGTGGGTTCCCCACATCCGTGCATTACGTTTATCCTGCCACCGTGCCCTGTCTCTCCTACGGACTCTATCTCACCTGTCTTGGGGCTCTGATAGAGCCACCCTGTTATACCTTTACCGTGCCTTGGTACGGAGCAATTGGACTATAGGTGTGAGGTATACTCTTCTGCTACTGAGGCACGGCTGCAGCCTCTCAGTTCAATCCATCATGCTGGGATCCGTCTGTCAACTGGAGCTTTCCGGTCTTCCCCAATTCCTAGTCTATTAGTAGACGCGAATGAACCACCACTAAATCTCCGTCGCCAGTTCTTACTGGTGCAGTGTTGGCACCGCCTTCACCGTCTACCTTCCTCACCAAGTTGTATGGCTGTCTACGAGGTCGCTCTTTTCCCCTTTTATAACACCCACCCTCGCTATCCACAACCGTTTCGGTACAGAGTGAGGGCTGCCATGGAGGAGTTAGGTGTTCAGCCTTTTCCTGTTTGCCCTGTGCATGTTTCCCGAGTGGCTCCCTGGCTCCTCCCAGAAGTACGGCAATGTGATTACTTCCCTGAGAGGAAGGCCTCTCTTTCCACACAGGTAGCTCTGTCTTATTTTTTAGAACACGCCTCTGCCCACAGTGACTCGATCCCTGTATATAGTGATGGTTCCAAGTCCCGCGTTGGGACAGGCTTTGGTGTAATTTTCCATGATTTTAGCCGTGGTGGGAGTCTTCCTCCTTCCGCCTCTGTTTTTACTGCTGAACTTACAGCTATTTTAGTTGCAGTTGAGTTGATTTTTAGTTTCCCCCCTGCTTCTTGCACCATTTTTAGTGACTCAGCCAGTGCCTTGCAAGCTTTGTCTTGTGGTTTCTCATCACACCCTTTAGTCTTGTCTATCTTGGAGTGGCTCTCCTTATTACACAGACGCGGATTTTCTGTACTGATGTGTTGGGTCCCTGCTCATGTGGGGGTCGTAGGCAATGAACGTGCTGACTCTGTGGCGAGAGCCACTGCCTCTCGACCTTCCTCTCCCCATTACCGTGTCCCATCTGAGGATTTATGTACAAGCACTATACAAGCTGTCCATCTCTGTTGGCAGAGAAGGTGAGATGCAGTAGGGGCGAACAAACTCCGCAGCATTCGTCAGAACCTGGGCGATGGAGGGTATGTGGGACTATCCCGACAGTGGGAAACAACTTTGGCCTGTCTCTGGATTGGCTACACTAGGCTGACTCATGGTTTTTTAATGGAGAAAGCGCCCCCTGCCTATTGTGATGACTGTCTGGTTACTTTGACTGTGCAGCATCGTCTTTTAGAATGCCCAAGTCTTGAGGACCTCCGTCGGCAGTACCTTTCCGGTTGCTGAACTGACAACGGACCATATCTTCTCTCTTTGGTATTTGGGGAAGAGGCTTGTGCTATGGGAGGAGGCACCTTCTCCTTTGTGTTAAGTTCTGGCCTTCTCCACAAACTATAGGACTTTACCATATTTTAGTTTGTGTTTTATACTGTTCTCGTTTAACCTCAATCTTTCCACCACGTTTTTAGTTTTGCTTGTTTCTTTGATTTTATTGCTTTATTTTATGCAACATTTTATTTATTTATGTATTCATTTATTTTTTGACTACCTTTTAATGTCTGTGTTCGGCAGCATATGACCTCTGCTGTTGCGCCGCCATGTCACATTTTCATTTATTCATTCATTCCCACGGAACCCATGAGTTAACCTAACAATACTGTACTGTACATGCCTGCTGAAGGGCCAGCTACCCTTTAAACTTTTGTTTCTCATATGTTTCATCTGTGCCATTATTGTTAGCTTATTGAAGTCAAAATGACAAACAAAGCTGAAGATGGTCAGTTTAGGGGAGCCTAAGATGACCATCGGGACATCAAGGGTGATGCAGAACATGCTTTCATGACAAATGTGATGCAGATTCTAAACCAGCAACAAATCTTAATTGAAACACTGAATGATGAAATGTAAGAATTAATAAGTGCATCACAAAACTAATCTTCAGCCCCTGATCCTAACCAAACTAAACCTAATCCATTCCCTCCATCAGTTATATCAACTCCCTCTGTTCCACATCGGTCCCTGCACCCATGCCCAAACAATCTGCTATTAGACATAGTGACATTCCAATAGAAATTTAACTGATCTAGATGGGATCGAAACCGAAAGTATCCTGGCAAAGCTGTACAGACTAGTTGAATCACATGTGACATCTCATGAGGAAGGGTTGCAAGTTGCTCAGACTCGAGTTGACGAGACATTACTTGCCATGATTAATAGTCTTATTAAGCAGGGAACAGTCTCTCCCTGCAGTGATTTCAGGGCAGTACTGAGAGCCAAGTTTTGCGGTATTCCTAATATTACAGACGCTTGGCAAATTATTAAAGAATTCACCTATGATATAGAGGAAAGCTATAGAACCTTCGTGAACAGATTAAATTGTAAAGTGGCAGCTCTATAAACCAAAGCCCCCAAAGATTCCATCCTTGATGCAGAGAAATTAACCAAGAGGAAATTTTTCCAAGGATTTCTTGAAGTTGCCCAGCATATGGTTGAGGATGTGAGGAGACTAGTGCTAATGTCTAATAGAAACGTCAAACACGTGACTGCGAAGAGAGATATGGCTCCAATGACCCCATCGAAGCCAGCTGAGACCAAGCCTACAAGTACGGATAGATTTGATAAAATCGAACGAGCACATTACAACCTAACTCAACAGACGAAAATCCTTAAACCTCCCCCTAAGAAAACATACTGTGGGTACTGTCAAAAACCTAATCATGCGCCAACAACTAGTCCCCTTTCACGTGCAAGGAATGCTTGTTTTGACTGCTTAAGAGTAGGTTGTAGGAAGGGAAATGCTGATTCCCCAGGACGACAGTCCAGACAGTCGAGGTGACTAGGTAAAGCTCAAACAGTTCGATGTCCCATGATTTCAATGACTGTGAACCAAAGATCGAGTTCCGCATTAGTAGATATGGGGAGTGAAGTAACCCCTGCTTCAGAGAAGTTTGTAAGTCAGCTTGGATTAGAAATGTCCCAGAATAAGAATCTTCGGCCAGTGACAGGGATATCAAAAACTCCACTTCCTGTACTGGACTTTGTGTACCTGGATATTCTAATTGGTATCACAAAGACTTTACGACACCTAACTTTGGTAGTCCCTGATAACTTTCTTGAGAGCAACCTCTTGTTAGGAGTAGATGTGTTGGGCAAAGCTCCTTTAGAATGGGATCATCAGCAGCAAACATTTAAGTGGGATGAATTCGTTTACCCGGATAGGCACCTTTACCGTTCATCCTACAAGCAAAGAGCACGTAGGGTGAGATTGACCTGCCCAGTTAAGCACCCTTTTGAGTATCTTCACCTTCGGGAAGAACTTATCGTTAGACGTTTGCAAGCATGTTGTTGCTTGTTCAAGTTAGTGAAGAACCCAACACAGTTATGGAAATCTCTCCCCAAACATTTTTGAGTTTAGCTGAATAGTCTCCATTAAGGGGGAAGTTCATTTGCCTTTTATCAGCCAGAGTCAGGCAGATATTGTACTTAAACCTGGGACCATTATAGGAACTTATGAGATCTTTAGTGAGAATGACATTGAAAAATTTGGGCAGTGTTGTCTGGTCACTAAAGTTTCAAATGATTTGATCCCTCATACTCACAGTGTTGCTGTTATACCCAGTAGAGAGGAGAAATTTGAGGATTTTGCTTAAAACATAGAAATGGGATAATCTAACACTAGAAGAGCAACTGCACCTTAAGACAATGTTAAAACAACACCATGAATTATTTATGGCTGAGAAGTCAGAATTAGGAGAAATCAAAGGGCCTCCAGCCAAGATAGCAGTTAGGGTCAAATGCCCAGTCAGAGCCCCAGTGTATCACTACCCAGAGAAAGCTAAGGAAATTATCAGCAATATGCTTTATGAGACTGGATAGATACATAACAGAGCCATCCACGGGAGCTTCGTTAAGCCCAATTGTACTAGTCGGTAAACCTGACGGATCAAAGAGGATGTACTTGGACTACAGTCAAGTGAACACAAAATTGGAGGTGGGCCTGGACCCGCTTCCCAAACTGGAAGAGATGGTACAAAGTGCTGCTGGCCAGAAATATTATGCATCATTAGACCATAAGGACGCCTAGTACCAGGTTGTCTTAGATGAAGCCAGTCGGAACTTTAATCATTTTTACAGATGGCATTACACTGTACAGATTTAAGCATTTGCCTTTTGGATTGAGTTGCAGTCCGGTTATATTTTCTACAGTAATGAGAAAGTTGCTAACCCCATTGTTGAGGGAAAGTTAGGTGAAGAATTATCTAGACGATGTTAATTTGTGGGCCTCTGCTACTGAAGAGATACAGTGCCTAGATAAGCTATTTCACATTTACACCAAGCAGGAGTGAAACTCAGTGTAACAAAGTGCCATCTTGGTCAAAGACACATAAAGTTTCTGGGCCACATACTATCTGAGGAAGGATGCATCCTCGATCCAGAAAATGTTGAGGCAGTTCATCATATGAAACCCCCAAAGAATGTAAAGGAGGTGAGAAGATTTTTGGGTATGTGTGAATTTTACAGGAATCATATTCAAAATTTTGCAAGGATCGCACACCCGTTAACACAGTTGTTGTAGAAGATTAAGATATTTTCATGGACTCCAGAATGTCGGAGAGCTTTCGAAGACCTGAAACAAGCTTTAGTCCAGTTGTCTGTACTGGTGAAGACTGATTTGAGTAAACCTTTTGTTTTGCATACTGATGCAAGTGCTACAGATGCTGGTGCAGCCTGAATGCAACAGGAAGATGATGGTAGCCTTAATGCTACTACATATTTCTCCAAGAATCTCGAACCAGCTGAAACTAGGTACAGTACCACAGACAAACAGGCATTAGCCATTGTGCATACATGTAGGAAATTTCATCATTATTTGTGGGGAACTTACTTTACGGTAATGACAGTCCACCAGCCCGTAGTTTCCATCTTCTGTAAGAACACTAAGTCCCCCAGAATGAACAGTGGATTATTGACATGAGAGACTATACCTTTGATAAAATTACAAGAAAGATCGCTTAAATGTAGTTGCAGATCAGTTTAGTAGACCAGTTCGACCTATAGTTCACAGTCAGCCAGAAAAATGGCTTGGCTTGACCAAGGAAGAGTTTAAGGATGTACACTGGCGGTCAAAAGTTCTGTCCTGAATGAAGGCACAACATGAATCCACACCAACTGAGGTTCAAACAACGGTGCTTCGGGAGGAGGTGGATGCGAGGTGCTGGGGTGGCAGGAGAGGTCAGAGGGAGGGATTGGGTGGCCGGATGCATCGGAAGATATGTAACTAATATTGCCATAGTCTTGATGTGATTCACTGATAAGGCTGGGCTGTAATATCAAAGATTTACAGTAATATGTGCATGGTCAAGTATTCCTTGAGTCTGTGAGCATAGGTGAATGTCAACCTTGGTATACTCGTAGTGAATTTCAGTCTCTGCCGTTCAGTCGTGGAGAAAATGGAAAGCGTGAAGTGATGAGGTTAAACAGATCATAGAGCTATCCCAGACTACCACCAACTTAGAACAAAGTAGCTTTGGATATTATTATGTTGTATTCCCCTGCATCCCTCTCTCTTACATCTCTAACGCCTTTCCACCCATCCTTACCCTTCCTGTCAACCTCCTGCCTCTTTCATCCCTCTTCCTTACCTCTCTCCGCCCACTTTCACTCTTCCTACCTACTTACTCCCTACCCTCAGGGGTCTGTAGACCTCCTGTCTGGATCCCGTGCTATATGTGATCAAGAATACAGGGAGAGATACTTGATCTGAAGACCAATGGTAGTGGAAAGTGTCCCTTTACAACGTATACAACGACAATCATTGCAAAAATATTATATAGAGATAGTCTGACCAATTTTATTCGTAGCCTGTTTATCAGAATAAATACTCATTTCACAAGCCTTCCCTTATACAAAAAAACAATGCTGAATCAATGTGAATTGTTTAAAAGGCATTGCAAGTTGGATTGGAAGGCAAGAATGTGGCAATGGCAGGAGGGTAAAACTCCCTAATTATGTAGCGAAATGACATGAGTGGTTGTACGAATCACAAAGAGAGAGAGAGAGAGAGAGAGAGAGAGAGAGAGAGAGAGAGACAGACAGACAGACAGACACAAACAGACAGACAGACAGACAGTGAGTCAGACAGACAGAGACAGAGAGACAGACAGACAGGCAGACAGACAGACATAATGAGAGAGAGAGAGAGAGGGAGAGAGAGAGAGAGAGAGAGAGAGAGAGAGAGAGAGAGAGAGAGAGAGAGTGAAACACAGACATACAGACAATCATTCTGAGAGAGAGAGAGAGAGAAACAGACAGACAGACAGCCAGACATTCTGAGAGAGAGAGAGAGAGACAGACAGACAGACATTCTGAGAGAGAGACAGACAGACAGACATATTGAGAGAGACACACAGACAGACAGAGACAGACAGACAGACAGGCAGACGGAGAGAGAGAGAGAGAGAAACAGACATACATACATACAGACAGACATTCTGAGAGAGAGAGAGAGAGAGAGAGAGAGAGAGAGAGAGAGAGAGAGAGACAGACAGACAGACAGACAGACAGAGACAAACAGACAGACAGACATACTGAGAGAGAGAGAGAGAGAGAGAGAGAGAGAGAGAGAGAGAGAGAGAGAGAGAGAGAGAGAGAGAGAGAGAGAGAGAGAGAAACAGACAGACAGACATTCTGAGAGAGAGAGAGAGTGAGAGAGAGAAGGTTGTTTTAAATGTAGAAGAGGGCGGCAGCGAAAGTATTTTAATCAGTGTTATCGTGCAATATAATCAACAGTGAACTATGAATAGGCTGACTACATTATCAGCTACTGCATTATTTTATATCCATTGTAGAGATGGCAGACAGACGCAGCAATGCGATGGGTGAAGGGAAGAGCGCAAACGATCATGAGGTCATTACTCTCCGTGGCCGTATCACCAGGATGTGGGAAGTGGGAAAGTCATCAAGAGAAATTGTCCTTCTCACAGGTGTCTCTGTCAGGACTGAATTGTGGCAAATAGAGGGCTCAGCAAAGACCTCGAGTTTTCACTTGTTAAGATGTTGCTTGTATATCGGACATGGTAAACGAGTAGTCAAGGTGTTCTGCAGTTCAGTTTACTCGGACTCTATAGCTTCAATGCGATCCGCGGACAAGGAGAAGACGCATTCACGAGATGGGCATTCACTGTTACAGGACGGCCAAAAAAGAAAAACTGAAACCAACACAGTGCAGACTAGGCTTTGCTTTACAGTATATAGGAGGAGACGGAGATTTCTGGAACAGTAGTATTTATTCATTCATTCATTCATTCATCATCCAATCCTACATTGCTCCATGAGGAGCGTAGGAGCCCGGGGCTAGGCAATTTGGTCCTGACATTTAGGATGACCAGCCTCACTCATCCCTGAGTGGCATTACGTGAGCAATAAACCCTCAACCATTCCTTGGATATAAACCTTCACTGGCTCAATCCGATTGGAGCACCGTAATTACTCACTAAACCACCAGGCGCTAAAATTTGGTTATATGGTTACCATCCAGCATAGTAAATGAAAGAAGGAAAGACAGAAGAGGATGGAAGGAAGGAAGGATGGAGGAGAGGAAAGGGCAGACACCCAGGAGTAGCACTGACCCGAGTGAGTGGATGGTAAGCGCCCCCACCTACCACACAGTAATATTACAGATGGGAAATGCTTCACGTCGGTGGAAGCAGGGGCTCCAACGTGCTGGAGACCTATAAACACACTATGAAAATATATTGGAGAAGGGCAAACTTGGTAGAGTGAGCCTATCATTTGGGGGATGGATGTGGACCAATGAACCTGGAGAAATGACGAAAATAGAGGGAAAATTTACAGGGCAGAAATACATTGACGTGTCAGGAAATGTATTATTGCCGTCTGTGCGAAGTATGGCAATTCCACATCCTCATCCTATTAGCCTTGTTCACGACAGAGGTCCTGTGCATATGTGCAGAGTAGTAAAGGATTGGCTAAATCAGCATCCGGAATTGGAAGTCCTCGGTTGGCTTTCAAAGGATTGTGATCTAAACCCAATCAAGAAAATATGGACCATTATGTGCAAGGACTGGGACTTGGGTAAAGAAATAAGTGTTCAAGCTGTAGAACGGAAAACCCTTGAGGTTTGGGAGTCTGCGTGGAACCGTCCAAATATTTGTCATAATTTAGTGGCATCCCAACCCAGGAGGGTTGATGAAGCTGTTCAAGCACAAGGTGGCTGGACCTTGTACTGATGTGTTTGGATCATTTGAATGCCTGATGATGTAATTTTCTTTTATTCCGTGTGGGGTAGCTTTAATGCTGATAAGTAATACCATATGTATTCTATATGTATATAATGAAGGCAATGAATTACCCACGACCTGGCATTATGTTTGTGTCTGTCATTATCATCCTTGTATCCTCTGTGAGGGTTAATGGCATCTAGGGTTATCATAAATTAGTGTAATTATATATGAATGTATTTTTCTTAATAGACAATGTGGGTTACTTTATACGTAAGTAGTAGTATTCCAAGTCTATATCATAAATACACTAACTTGTTTATTGTATGTGTGACAAGAACTTGATAGGCTAGAGCAGAGTTTTGCTGATGTCTTTAAGTGTCGTACCTTGAGAGTAAATGAAGAAAAGGGTAAAGTGATGGTTATTAACCCCTTAACCACGGGGCGTCACTTTCGTGACGCTCGGGCACAATGGATCATACCGCGGGGCGTCAATTTTGTGATTCTGTGTTATTTTGAATTATCCCGGGCTTTCAAGTGGTGGCTTGTATCATCTATCAGTACTACCAATGTCCAACACTAGTCAGCACTCCAAATCTCATCTGTACTCCCATCCATTGTTGACATTTTAGCCATTTTCCCCCGTTCCTGACTCCCCTCCCTACCTCCCCTCCATTACCCTGTCCTCTCACCTCCCCAGTTGTGCTGCGCTAAGCAAATCTCCCCTGGATTTTTCCACGGATTTCATCCATTGAAATAAGCCCTATGCCCTATACTTATACAAAATAATATATACCAAAAAAAAAATAAGGTAAGTGATAGTGGTATACACCAGGAATTGGCTAATTATACCCCTGAAAACACCTCACATGCATTCATTCGCTAAATCCCCATGGTAATTTCCCCTTTGAATTATGCCTTGTAATCTATTTCTGTAATAATAATATATATCAGAAAGGAAGGGAGAAGCCTAAGTGACATTTACATTCACCTGGAACTACCTATTTCTTTATGTATTGCCGAGATTTTCTACCAATAACTTATTAGCATGTAAGTTAGCAGCTGTCAGCCCCATTGTCACTGTCAGCCCTTGCCTTCTCAGATAAGCCACGCCATTTAGTTCCTTGTCCTCCTCTGTGGTCAAAGCATGTCGCACTCGCGCCCCACCATTTCTGCCACTTCTCTGCACATTGCAAAGGGCCCTGTGACCTCTACACCCAGAAATACTCGTGGGGGAAGCAGGAAAGGACTAAGTGACTCTCCAGTGGAACGTGAACTAGCCGAATTATCTATGGGAATGATGGATAGTGACTTTGACCCTTCGGGGGATTCATGTGATGTGCCGGGTGAGGAAATCGTGCCAGAAACTACCAGTACGAGTGCTTCAGTGTTCCAAGTTATCCCTAGCTCCAAGGGAAAGGAGCCGTTAGTGCAGCAAGGGAAGGAATTTGGGAAGGGAATGAAAAGGTGGCGGGTTAGCCCCGGAACAATGGCCCCGCGTGACCCAGCCTGCCATGAGTCCCGAGGTGATTCACCTCCCCGTTCCCCAAGCCCCATTTCACTCATTTCTTCCTCTTCTTCTGCTGAATTTTCTCCGGAGTCTTCGTCGTCGGAGTCACCACCAGCATCAACAGTGAAGGCAGGCCGTAGAGGAAGAGGTAAATCCCTGACCCGTAAAAGTAGAGTTGCCAGTAGAGTAAGGGCTGCTAGTGTTGTACGGGAACCTAGGGTCAGTGCGAGTGACCTTGAACCTGATAAATCTGCCTCACAACCACCCTCCACCCTCACCCACTCAACACTGCCACGACAGGGAATCCTGGATGCCTTCGCGTGGACGGAAGGGTCCGATTTTGTCCCTGAACATCTCCATTTTGACGAGAGTTCCTCAGGAATACAGCCTGCCTTCACTCTTGACGAGGATGCTGAGTGTGTGGACTTCCTTTTGGTCTTCCTCGATGACGAAGTCATGCAGCACATATGTGATGAGACCAACAGGTATGAATCACAATGTGCTGCAAGTGGTACAGGTGCAGCCAAGATGCAACAGTGGTCCATGCTGGGAGTGCAGGAGCTGTATGTGTTCTTCGCCCTCATGCTTCTCATGCCACACTCAAAGAAGCATGAGTTGAAGAATACTGGTCCATGGACCCCTTACTACCCTCACCCACCTTCAATAAGTACATGGCCAGAGATCGCTTCTGGAACATCATGGGAACCCTGCACTTTGCCGACAACGATGTACCTTCCCAAGCCGACCCACTCTGGAAGATCTGGGAGATTCTGAGCAGAATGAAGGATAAGTTTATGACATTCTTCCTCCCCTTTCAGAAGGTTGTCATTGACGAATCCTTGGTTTTGTTCAGAGGACGTCTTAGGTTTGTGCAGTACATTCCAAGCAAATGCCATCGCTTTGGAATCAAGTTCTTTGTACTGTGCAACTGTAAGACGGTGTACATCCTTGACTTCGTCATTTATTCAGCCAGCACTGTCGATCTTGATAAAACATAGCCCCTTGGCTTCTCAGGCTGTGTAGTGAAAGTGCTCCTTGAAAGGTATTTTGGTGGGAATCATGTGCTGTATACAGACAACTATTATACAGCACCGAAACTTGCCAAATACCTTTCAGAGCACGACATCGGCTCCTGTGGCACTGTCAAGAGTAATCGTGCGCACTTCCATAAATTCCCAGAGGCAGGAACCTCGCAGCGAGGAGACGTGCACCTGCGCAAGTCTGAGAAGATGCTGGCAATACGGTGGCATGACAAGAGGGTCGTGCACATGCTCACCACCATACACAAGGGGGAAATGACAGACAGTGGGAAGGTCGACCATAGGACAGGGGAACCTGTGAGGAAACCTGATGCTGTCTTAAATTACAGTATCAACATGCGGCTGGTGGACAAGTCTGACATGATGATTGGAGAGATCGACTGCCTCAGGAAGAATACTAGGTGGTACAGGAAAGTTTCTTTGCATCTCACAGACATGACGATGCTGAACGCCTTCATCCTGTACAAGATGAAGGTCAAGCCACCCAAGTCCTCCTCCCTGAGGTTGTTCACCAGGACTTGTGTTCAGCAGCTGCTTGAAAGATATGGTAGGGTGACAGCAGCAACTCCAAGGCGCCATCCAGTAACACTTCCCGACAGACTTGAGCAGAGGGCGTACATGGATCGGCACAGACTGGTGCAAATGCCTACCACATGCAAGAGGAAGGCTGCGATCCGCAGGTGCCAGGTGTGTGCACATATCACCCGCCGCACACCTGAGCACAAACGCACCTCTTGGCAGTGCGCTGAGTGCCAGGTTCCCCTCTGTGTTACCTGCTACTTTGATTACCACAGCCAGAAGCAGTTCTAAAAGTGCAAGTGGGAAAGGAAAATAATGTGAAAATAATGTGTAAATAATGTGTAAATAGCAAATGAAAGCAATGGATGTACCGTACATATGATTGAACAGTGTAATATAGTTTTTTGTTACTGAAAGTGACAGTGAATAACATAGTGTAAGTAAAATAGAAGTGTAAATATTGAAAATACAATAGAAAATGTAAATAGAAATGTAAGTAATTAGTAATATAAGAATATGAGTACAAATACTTGACGTTATAAGAGTGAAAGTGAATCTGTGGCTCTCTACGTATTTTACTGAATGAAAAATTGAATGACTTTAGTGACAATAAACTAATACTACTGAAGGAAACTTATGGATAAAGACTGCAGATATATATAAGTATTAAATTGTAATAGAAATATAAAGTGTGAGGGGTTTTGTGAATGATAAATGACAGAATACCAACAGCGAACTAGCGCAAGTGGGAAGGTCATACGCGCTCGTAATTTTCATTGCTTTCAATTTTTTTTTTTTTTTTTTGGTATGGATCCCAAACTACTTGAAAATCATAGAATGGTGTTTATAGTGATAATATCTGGCTGTGGTAATCATATTACGGGTTGTCGGGAAGTGCAAAGTGGAGACTTCGTTACCCAACTTCAGAGGTCTCCACAAGTCCTACGGTAATCGACGAAGGCTCAACAAACATCCCAGGAGAAAGCTGAAAGGTATGTGCCATATGCATATATAATTTTAATATTCTAGGACTAATAACTGATTTTTGGCAAATATTTTTTAAGAGTCTGTCGGAGCCCGAATATTTCCGCGGGACACGCAAAACATTGGGAACAAGCCTGCGGTGTAAGGGTTAAGAGAGAAGGTGACTCCTAGTGCGATGTAACAGTGAATGGAGAGAGACTGGAATTGGTGAGAGTTCAAATACCTGGGTACAGTGAGAGAAAAGATAAGAAAATGTGGAAAAGAAGTTGAAAGTACAGTGACACAAGGAAGAAAAGTAGCTGGTGCAATGAAGGCCTTGATAAGAAACAGAGATTTGAGTGTTGCAGTTGCACGAGGCTTATGGCCAACTTTAACATATGGATGAGAGACTATGGTATGGCATGGAAATGAAAAGTCAAGAGTAAGAGCAGTGAAGATGGGACTGCTGAGGAATGTATGTGGAGTACAGAGGGTGGATAGGATACGAAATAATGTGATTCATGAAAGATGCGGAGTAAGGAAGTCAGTGGACACCAGAATCGAAGAGAGTGTACTGAGATGGAATGGTGATGTGGAGAGAATGGATAACAATAGAGTGGTGAAAAGTTATATCTGAGCGAATTCGAAGGAGGGAGGAAGCAAGGTAGGCCAAGGAGAAGGTGGAGAGATATGTTGGATGAATGTGTGAGGAAGAAAGGTTTGGAAGTCGGTGAGGCTAGGGAACTGACAGGAGATCGAGTTGGCTGGATGAATGTTGTGAGGAAAAGCACATGGTCAGGGATTCTGGCACTCCTTTTTAACATGGCAGCTTCCGGATTGACTCTATGGATAAGATTATGTGAAGCTACACAACATGGTGAATGTTTTTGGCGTATCCGATAGAGCCAGGATTCCGGGGACTTGAATGATGAGAGAATGGAAGCGTGGCCCATTGAATTGGGCAGATTTGGGCTGTCTGGACATTGCTACTCCTCACCCTGCCCTAGGGTGGGAAAGGAGGTCCGGATGATGATGATGTGTCATTAATAGTGTCTGATATAAATGCTTTTGTTTCAGTTTCTTCTAAGTTAGAATTTGGCGCTATATTTTCTATCTTCATCCTGAGCACCTTCTACCGAAACTGGTTGAAATGATCAGGCTTTTGCCATAAAGTCCTTCCTCAGCTGAAGAGACTCAAAATCACGGTGGTACGGTACACCTGTAAGTGTGGTAAGAATTATAACCTTATTAAAGACAAAAGTATGATCATAATATACACTGAGAAGTTTAATATCCAATGATAACCGACGACTGGCCCCGCTACAAAGAAACCAACGAATCACAGTTATGCAAACGGTGATTGAAAAAATGAAATACAAACTGATTACTTCTTTGCTACGAGGACTGAGAAATACCATATAGTACTAACAATGATTCTGTTAATCCTCTTTATAAAAAATTCTCACGGAGTATACAGTTACGTGTTTATTATTATGTTCATACTTATTAATTTAGTATAACTTTGTCAGTGAAACATATTGAGATCATGCCAATCTTGGTTACTTATCTGCCCATGGATCCGGACACATAGTCCCTCCCACTAACCCCCTCTCCTGTCACCCCAACACCTCGCTTCCCCCTCCTCCCGAAGCACCGTTGTTTGAACCTCACTTGGTAGAGATTCATGTTGTGCCTGGGGTCAGGACAGAAGTTTTGACCGCCAGTGTACAAAGGAAGGAGTCCAGGTGGAATGATCTTATCACTTACTTAGAGGGTGGAGCAGTTCCCAAGAAGCATTATCCAAGAGCCACTTTAAATCAGTTTGCATTACATGAGAATCTGCATTATCTCTCTCTCTCTCTCTCTCTCTCTCTCTCTCTCAAAGAAGGACCATAGTCTTCACTTTGTTTTGGTTGTGCCCAACTGTTTGGTAAAAGCAACCTTAAAGTTCGCACATGATGAACAGTCTGGTCATTTGGGAGTTAAGACTATTGACATTTTGAAGACTTACTTCTATTGGCCAACTCCTAGAACTGATGCCATGCTATATGTGAGAAAATATATTGAGTGTCAGGTCCATAAGGGTACCCAAGGGTTGCAACAGAAGTGGCAGGAACTACCTCCAGTCACTAAGCCTCTTAACCCGAGAATGCTTACGTCGGGTTAATTTCCCTGTTCGGCGATTTATTTATTTGCTATTTTGTTACGATAAGAGCTTTGGAGCTCTCCTTCCCTATACCTTCAATCCACCCTACCCCCTACCTACATAGGCAGTGGTATGGTTTCATCTCGCATTTATCACCATGATATTTGGGTTTAAAGTGTTTTTTACCCGACAAAAGCATTTGTGTTACATTTTTTTTACTTTTGTGTTTTCCTTTTTTTCCAGGTGTATAATTAGTTTCTAATTAAATCAAAGAGACTAAAGGATGAAAACAATCTAAAAGAGTCTAAATCGGTAAAAAAGGTGTTTCACAGGTATAATGTGGATTAAGTGTTTTTTACCCGACAAAAGCATTTGTGTTACATTTTTTTTATTTATTTATTTTTTTCATGTGTATAATTAGTGTATGATTATATCAAAGAGACTAAAGTGTACAGAGACTAAAATAGCCTAACTGAAAGAAAATGTTGAAAAAAAAAAAAAAATCTCCCGGCGAAAGCAGTACTGTGAGGATAATAATGTAAGCATTCTAGGGTTAAGCATGTTAGCGTAGACTTGACAGACGTGTCAGGGAACAAACGGGTACCGCTATGCTCTCACCATTGTAGACCATTACAGTAAATATGTTAAATTGTATGTATTAAGGACCAAAACCATTGATGAGGTGTGTTCAAAGTTTAAGGAGTATTTGCGTGACTTTGAAACTCCTACAGTGCTGGTACTTGATAATGGAACTGAGTTTACTTCCCAACATTTTAAAAATCTTTGAAAACAGTTCCATATTAAACTTGGCTACAGTACACCCAATCACCCACAGGGTAATAGTGTGTGTGAGTGCATGCATCACACAATGAAAAGTGCACTAATTTATCTGTGGAAAGGCCAGATTAGGTGGCCGAAATATCTTAGTGTCAGAGAATTTTAAACTATGCTGTTCACACCACTTTGAAAGAGACATCCCATTTTGTGTTTTTCTTTTGGATAGCCCCAAGACAAATTAGTGCAACTCTTCCAGTGACTGAGGACTCAGATGAGGGAGAGGCACTAAAAGTAGTCCATGAGATATTCCAAAAATTTCGAAACACCAGTCTAAAAGGACTCTTGACAGAGCACACAGGAACTGAAAAAATGAAGCTGTGGAAAAGAATGATTTACTGTGGGCGAGAAATTAAAATCCTCTATTAGGTACAAGTCGGAAGTTGAACTTAAAGTGGCTTGGACCATTCCGGGTGTTGGAAACCATTAGAAATGGTTCGGCATTTAAACTGTTGAATATGTTTGATGATGTGGTGATCTGTCGAGCAGCCGACAAGGTAAAGATATATTATGGAACTGAGGAGTGGCTCTCTAAACCACAGAAACATGCGCAAATGTGGAGTGACGTGAGATGGGACTGTGCATTGGATCCCAGCGAAAAGTGAGGAAACCTCCTTCAAGACTGACTGAGGAACTATAGTCAGGACAACCATTGGATGTATGATCTTACTGAAAGTATTTGTTAACCGTTCCTTAGTCAGGTGGGGTGTTTTGGCACCCCAAATTTTTTTAAAAGTTCATATTTCTTAGCCGGTAATTTGAATAATTTTCTCCATTACAATACTCTCCTGACTCAGTGAGGGGAGGGAGCATGTGGATTGGTTTAGTTATGCCTCTGCTGTAGTGAGAGAGAGGGGCACTTCCCCCCCCCCCGCTGGGGTGTCCAGTCACCCCATCAAACTATTGTTATAGATTTTTTTTTCTCTTATTTTTGCATATTGTTTATCATTATACTAATTTCAAAAATCAAAATGTATTTTCCTGTGTGTGTTTACCTGACAAATTGAAATCTACTGATCACTTATTATCATTTGTAAGTGGTGGTATTTTTTTTTTCCATCAGCACATAATGGTGATCAGTACATTGGGTCTAAAGTAGCCTATCCTAAAGTTTCTTTAGAAACTTTTTTTAGCCTTAAGCATTTGAAAGCTGGCAGGTGACTGGTTGTCCAAGTGCATTCATTATTAATGAAGCATTTTAAAATGTTTATTACTGACGAAATGGCTGTCCAAACTAAATATTATAGATAGTTATTTGTGTGGATAAATTTTAAACTGGGCCTTACAAAGATTAGTAGATAGTTTAGACGCTTTTGAAATTTAGAATTCTTGGGTCAAATCAAAACATCTGGGTAAAGTTTTACGAGAACTTTGATTCTCTTCCCTCCCATGTTCAAGGAAAATATTATGTCATTACAGCGATAGTTTGTAAAATGTAACCGAGAAAAACATCCATTATGGAAAAGATAAGACTGGTACTAATAATGATGAATTCAGATATGCATAAGTTTGTATACAATGCTTACCAAGTTTAAAGTACTGAAGCTATAAATTAGACAGCAATCAGTAATAATAGTAGGATCAACAACAATAAAGTTATATTACGACACTGATGAGGGCGGCAAAATAGGTTAGCAAATTGTTGCATTTGTTGCAGTTACCTGTCCACTTGTTTTCTCTGTACCCCGGAGAAGAGTATAGCGTGACATCACAAAGATGGGTGGAGATGGCAAAATGATCAGTCCTGTTCTCACTGGAGCCTGCTTCCAAGTATCGTTGACAAGAACTAATTGTCAGTAGGCACAATGTTGCATTTCCTCGACTTTGGCTGGGATATTGCCCTGTCAAGCAAGTCTCTGAGGCAGGGGAAATACCTCATTTCTCCTCCTGAAAACTATGTGACCGTTCAAACGCCGACCGCCTTCAGCATTACTGTCTGGAGTGTCCCTCAGTCAGGGATTTACTGCCTCTTGGACTCTATAAATTGATTAAGCATCAACAACAATAATGCCGTAGATGAAAAAGTCAAGGTCAATGGAGAACATCAACTTTAAAGTTTTTATCAGATAAGGATCAAAATTTTTTTTTTAAATGTTCGAGGGTTAAGCTTGAATAAAGGGAATCAGATATGAAAACAGTCATATATAAATCGAAATAGCAGTGAAAGATTTAAAGCCAAGGTCACAAGTCAAGCTGAAGTCAAGTAGTTTTACCTGCATGGAAAGCAAACTTAAAGGTTTCACCAGAAAAAGAAAAAAAAAAAAATCAGACTTGAAAACTGTCAGAGGACGAGATCACATGGCAAGGTCAAATTCTGACCCATGGATCTGTGTGTTAACCAGGTAATTGAAAAGGTTTAACAATGACTTGGATGAAACCTGGTAAATGGATTGAGGATTGCCCAAAAGGATGACTTTTTCCTTTTGGGCGGGAAAATGGTATAAGTTCATGGTCCCATGGCAAGGCTAACGTAAGCAGGTTTTATTCGATGTCAACTAAGCTTTGTGAAAGACCAGGATAAAACAAGGATAGATTCGATTTTTAGAGTAATTATTCAAAAGTCATGGCCACAGAGGTAGGTCAAAAGCCAGTCACAGGGAAATTTAGCTCAGACAATTTAATCACATCTGAACCGAAGTCGATGGGACGGTTGTGGGTTAGGCAATAATGAAGTGATAAGACTTTGAGAGTAATATGTCGAAGGTCAAGATCACAGGGCAGTGTCAGATATTCAGCCCTGTTACCAGTTGGTGGGTGGAGATGTCCTTTTTCTTCGTACTATAACACTATTTTTAGAATGGTCTTGATCACACTTTGCCATAATTTTCACTTACTTTCAGTCATTCATATTAACCTTGAATATGGTTGCATGTGATGTAGAGCCATCAGAGAGAAGGATGGCGTAGCACTTGTCTTGCCACCACGTCGAAATTACTGAACCGACCATCTGCGCCGAGTCTGCCATCACATTCTCCGAATCTGTGAGGAAAAGTCACACAGATACCCTGTTTCAACGCAATTTTGGCTGACTATAATCGTTTCTTTTTAGCAGGAATACAATAATATATTTGTCCTACCTACAATAGGATTAACAGTGAAACATTAATCTCCTTACTCTGGTGAGCACTGGATGGTTATCAACTCTGGAAAGACCCGTACTGGATAATAGAAAACAATTTCATACCCCTTATTATCGAGAACTCGGCTAAGCTGAAAAATTAAATTCATCTAGAGATATCGCTAGTAATATTTATAAATTACTTCCATTACTGAAAGATTAATCTGATGTAATAAAGAGTTTCAGTTTACAAGAAAAATATTGGTTTAAGGAAAGCTCGAAGGCATTTGTGTGTTTGTCTGTGCGTGTGTGTGTGTGTGTGTGTGTGTGTGTGTGTGTGTGTGTGTGTGTGTGTGTGAGAGAGAGAGAGAGAGAGAGAGAGAGAGAGAGAGAGAGAGAGTTTGTGTGTTGGGGACAGGAGTACGTGTACATCAATGAAATACCTGAGGAAGGCCAAAGAGTTGAGGCTTCAGCACCAGGGCCAGACATCACCACCACAACTAACAGGAGGGTTCGCGTGGACTCCTTTATTATCATTATATCGTGACTGCTGCCTGTAAAAGAGCTTCAGAATTTCATTTTATAATGATGAAATAATCTCTGGATTAAGTTGCTAGGGATGGAAAATGCTGAATACAAGAGGGAAATATTGACTAACAAACAAAGAGCGTCCAGACAGTGCAACATCCGCGCCCATCAACTCGTCTAAATGCCGAATATTTTTACTTTACCCCGTTTCCATGATTCTGAAATAATTTCAAAATCAAATTATTTCATTACTGCCTAACCCCCTACTCGTACAGCAGCTTTGGTTCAGACCAGTTCGAAGATGTTTGAGTTGACTTTGCCTGGTGATCTTGCCATTTGACCTTTCCGTTTGATCTTAGTCTTCGATTTAATGTATATGAAATCGAACCTCATTATCCTTGTTTTAACCAGAATTCTTCCACAAGTTCAGTCTACACTGGATAAAGGCTATACTTTTTTACATGATCTTGCAGTATCCTTTACTCTTGAGTGATTTTTCACACACACACACACACACACACACACACACACACACACACACACACACACACACCGCTCGCTGGCTAAGTGGTAGCTTTCTCGCTTGTCATTTGGTAGACGGGAGTTCGCGCCTCGCTCAGGTTGCGAGAAGTTTCACTGACGAAGTGGATGGTTACTGTCCCCCTAGAGCAAGGGGACGTGTGTGTGTGTGTGTGTGTGTGTGTGTGTGTGTGTGTGTGTGTGTGTGTGTGTGTGTGTGTGTCTGAAGGTCACAGCCTTGCCCTTAGATCGGACAATATGCGCTCTCAGCTCCGTTTCAGGAGGGTAAAAGCTGACGATCACGACCATCAAGTGATTCTGACCGACCCGGTGAATTACACACACACACACACACACACACACACACAAAGAATGAAACCGACTTCATTATTGTAGATAAGAATAACACGATCACAAATGTCACAGTAATCAAAGTTAATATAGGAAGTGGGTTGCACAGCTAGATTCAGTTTCGGAAGTGGATGAAAGAAGATTAAAGAATAAAAGATATGCCCAATAAAAGCAAACGAAAACGAAGCAGCCTTTCAGTTGGAAATAACGAACAGTTTTCAGGCTCTATGTAATGCTGAATGTGACGCTGATGAGTTGAATGACAGTCTAACAAAGGTGCTAAGAGAATCAGTGAAGGTAATAGGGAAACCTAATAAAACAAAAGCCAACAATTATTCGAAAAAGACACTTGAGCTCATGAAAAAAAGCAACGAAATGAAAGTAAAAAAGATGAAATAGAACGAGAGGAACTAAACAAGCTTATCAACAAGAGGCTAAGAGATGAAGAAAAGAAAGAGAAACATGAATCAGATCAAAGAAAACATTATAAAGGAAAAAAGTATGAAAATGATCCAAAGTAAAATGGCGCTAGGAAAGCAATAAATTATATCAGTGAAAGACACAAACAGTGATGTCATTAAATGCAGAGCTATGATGGCGAAGAGAGTTGAAGAATTTTACAAAGAACTGTACGCATCGAAGACATTAGTACGAGTAGCTTACTTTTCATTTGACACAAGTGAAATGCCGGAGGTAACGCCAGAAGTAAACATTTCTCTTAAAAATATAAAAGAGGAAAAGCACCGGAAGAAGATAGAATAGTAGCTAACTTACTGTTCGATGCAGGAGTGGAAGTACAGAACAGGCTTGCTCACTTATTTATTCGATGTATAAAAAAGAAGAAATTCCCAAAACACGGTGTAATGCAATAACTATTTTGCTTCACACACACACACACACACACACACACACACACACACACACACACACACACACACACACACACACACACACACACACACACACACACACACACACACACACACACACACCGCTCGCTGGCTCAGTGGTAGCGTTCTCGCTTGCCATCTGGTAGACGGGAGTTCGCGCCTCGCTCAGGCTGCGAAAAGTTTCACTGACGAAGTGGGCGGTTACTGTCCCCCTTGAGCAAGGGGACGGGTGTGTGAGTGTGTGCAGGTCACAGCCTTGCCCTTAGATCGGACTATATGAGCTCTCAGCTCCCTTCCGGGAGGGTAAAAGCTGACGATCACGACCATCAAGTGATTCTGACCGACCCGGTGAATTACACGGCACGGAGGAGACCAGACGCACGCCGACATCGCTCCATACACGGCCAACTTGGCCAGTGGCATTACCTAAATTAGTATCTTTATATGAGTCAAGCCTGTACCAGGTTAGACTAAATGGTTTTCTAATTAAAAAAAAAAAAAAAAAAAAAAAAGTTTTAAAGCAAGACTTGTTCAAACAGAAAAGAAACCAAATCAGAGTAAGAATGCGCACAATCAGCTGATCGTTGTTTAGTCTACAACTGCCCCAGGGAATGTAAGTACCATATGTGCTTTTAGTACTGCAACATGACCACATACTTTAATAAAGCAAATTTGGAAAAGAAAAGGGATAAAGGTAGAAAGCAGGACGATGATTTCTACCAAGAACTGGTTGAAATGGAGACTCACAATAAACTGGTTGAAAGAGTACACAGGGATAAGACGGCTTTTCAAAATGAGATTGATGAAATTAAGAAACATATGCACATGCAAAAGGAAGAAATAGAAAAATTAGGAAAGGAAGTCAACAAGAAAGACATAACCATAGGTGAGCTAACAGTTGAAGTGGGTACACTTAGGGGGAAAATTAGTGAAATGGCAAGTACAGTAGTCAACCACGAGAGTATTATGGAAGAGTTGAAAAATGATACAGAGACAATTAGGCAAGTAAGCAGTCTGACAGATCATAGCAGTGATATTGAGGAGAAGATAACATAGGTGAATGAAGCTGTGCAAAGCTACAAAAATGATGTGGAAACCAAATATGCTGAAATGGTGAAAGTAAAGAAAGACAGAAACAAGGGTGGAAGAAAAAAGCATTAAAAAGGAAGTGAAAATAAAAATAAAAAACAATCCTAAGTTAGTCAGAGATTCAGTAGATATTAACAAATCTATAGTAATCACTGGTATAGAAGAGGAAGAAATACAAAAGAAGATCTCAAGAGACAAAAAGGAGATGGCAAATGTAATGGGAATATTGAAAGAAATATTAGAGGATATCTGTAATAAAGACATAGAGGAACACAAAAGGTTAGGGATATATGAGAGAAGTAAGTCAAGACCCTTAAAGGTAACCTTCCAGAGTATAAACACCGTGGAGGAGATACTAAAAAATGCGAAGAATCTTATGGAAAAAGAGGAGTTCAAAAATGTATGGATAAAAAGATGCCTAACACAAGAGGAACTGGAATTACTGAAAGAGAAGAGGGAGGAAGCAAAAACAAAAAATGAGGGAAGATCAGAGGAGGACAAGAATACATTTTTTTACAAAGTAATTGGATTGCAGGTACAAAAGTGGTACATAAACAGGAGGGAATAAAAAGGAGGAAGGTAGTAGAACCAAATCATGACAATATGATTAAGTTGATGTACTCAAATGTGGATGGAATGGTATCTAAATTATTAGAGATGAATGATTATGTCAGAGAAAATGAACCACATATAATATGCCTAACTGAAACAAAATTAACACCAAGGATATCGAATGACATCCTAAACTTAGAGGAATATAATAAATGGAGAAGAGATAGGAACTTAAAAAAAGGTGGAGGAATTATAATATTGACTAAGAAAAATCTAAAAGTCAAAGAAATAGAATTAGATATACCCTCACAAGTAGAACTGATTGCAGTAGAGATAAATACATCTGAAGGGAAGGTAATTGTAGCCAATTTGTACATGCCACCCAGATCAAATACATGGGAAAGAGACGAATATGAGGACCTGGCGGAGAGTACAATTCAGAGTTTAAGAGCATTACTACATAAAATGGAAGAGAAATAAAAAAGAATTATACTAACTGGAGATTTTAATACAAACATAAATTGGAATACTCTAGATATAATTAGCCAAGAGAACTGTTGGGACCAAAAGCTCCTGGATCTTGTGCGAGAGTTTTTTCTAATGCAACATGTAAGGGAAAGCACCAGAAAAAAGAGGACTCGATGTACCCTGAATGCTAGACCTCATATTTCCTAGGCAAGAAAACAATATTGACAATTTAATATATCACCCTCCATTCGGCAAAAGCGACCATGCAGTACTAAATTGCAACTTCAGGATTGCATATGACATAGATAACAGCAATGAAAGTTACAAAAAGAGCCTAAACTATAAAAAGGGAAAGTATCATGAACTAAAGAAGTACTTCTTAGAAATTGCTTGGGAATAGGAGCTTAGAGGACAAGATTTAAATGCTATATTTGAAAAATTCTGTGAACTTTATGAAATTGGAGTCCAGAAGTACATCCCACAGCACAAAGAAGAAGAAAAGAAATTAAAGAAATGGTTCAATACAGAATGTAAAAAATCAAAAGAAAAAAGAGATTTGTTGTGGAATAGATACAGAAGACTATCTATCTATCTATCTATTGCCAGACACCTCAATCCCGTTTGGGGTGGCCACAAACAAATCGCCTCCAAGTCGCCCTGTCCCCCGCCATTTCACTGCCCTGCTCCCAACTCACACCCCCCTCTCTCATATACCTCTCCACCCCATCCCTCCATCTCATCCTCGGCCTCCCCCTCCCTCTTCCCCCCTCCACCTCACTCACATACACTCTCTTCGTCAGTCTTTCACCCTCCATCCTCTCCACATGGCCAAACCACCTCAGTGTGTTCCTCATAACGCTTCCTATCACATCCACATCCACACCACAACGCTCCTTTATATCCTCATTCGTCAGCCTGTCTCTCCACGTGACTCCACAGGCTCCTCTTAAATAACTCATTTCCACTGCTCTCACTCTTGACTTGTGTCCTTCCAACAATGTCCAAGCTTCACTTCCGTACGTTAGAGTTGGTATCACAATACTGTCATGTAGTAACTTTTTCACTTCCATGCTCACTTCCCTGTTTCTTATCATTGCTTTCAAGGAACCAGCAACCTTTCTTCCCTGCTGTACCCTTTCAAGCACTTCACCCTCCAAACCTCCATCCTTACTCATCACACTACCCAAATACTTAAACGTACTCACATTTTCCAATTCCTCACCATCTAACCTCGCTGTACATTCACTAACTTCACCTCTCTCAAAGACCATCACTTTACTCTTCCCTACATTCACCTTTAGGTTCTGTTTCTTACACACTCTCTCAAACTCATCCACCAAGCCTTGCAGCTCCTCTTCGTCTTCACTCAACAACACAGTATCATCTGAAACAACAGTACAGGGAGTTTCCAAACACTATCCTCTCTCACCAGGGCCACTCCAACATCCACTACCCTACCTTGTACCTCTTTTATTACCCCATCCATGTACAGATTGAACAACCATGGAGACATGACACATCCCTGTTTCAAACCAACTTTCAAAGAGAAAAATTCACTTAGTTCACCATCCACACGCACTGCAGCCTTCGCACCATCGTACATACTCTTCACAGCATTCAGCAACTTCCCATCTACTCCATATATTCTTAACACTTTCCACAATCCTTGTCTATCCACCCTGTCATATGCTTTCTCCAAATCCATGAAAGTCGCATACAACTTCTTTCCCTTCTCTAGAAACTTTTCCACGAAAGATCTAAGAATGAATATCTGATCTACACAACCTCTTCCCTTCCTAAAGCCTCCCTGTTCTTCTCCAACTAATTTCTCTGTTCTTTCTCTAATTCTGTCTATAAGTATCCTACCATACACTTTTCCTATTATACTAAGAAGACAAATGCCCCTATGATTACCACACACTTCTTTTTCCCCTTTTCCTTTGTACAAGGGAATAATTATATCTGACTTCCAATCCTCCGGGACTCTACCTTCCTCCCAGGCCAATCTGCACATCTTCCATAACCATTCTACTACTATCTCTCCCCCATGCTTCAGCATTTCACCACACACTCCATCAATTCCTGGGGCTTTCCCCAATTTAACTTTCTTCATTGCTTCCACAACTTCTATCCTACTGATTTCTTCCTGTCTTCTCACCTCCCTCCTTCTCCCAGCCATTCCCCAGCCACTTATACTAGCATTACTTCCATCCTCTACGTTCAACAATTCCTTAAAGTGTTCTCTCCATCTGCTCACTTTTTCTCCCTTCTCCACTAGTAATCTACCATTTTTATCTTTCACTCCCCTGTTAACTTCACTTCCATCCTGTCTTACTCTTTTCACTTCTCTCCAGAACATTTTCTTACAGTCCCTCCACTTTACACTCAAATTCCTTCCAAATTCCTCATCCACTCTCTTCTTACTCTCTCTTACTAATCTTTTCACCTCTCTCTTCCTTTCCACATATAACTCTCTCTTCCGCCTCTCAACTTCTTCCACGCCCCTATTTCTCACCCATTCATTGTATGCTTTCTTCTTTTGTGCCACAGCCTGTTTCACCTCTTCAGTCCACCACGCTGTTCCTTGCACCCCCCTCCGCCTTCTCTTCCTTCCACACACCACATCCCAAGCTGCACATATTTCTTCTGTAAATATCTTACACACACCTTCCACGTCTCCCACACAATAGTTAAAGGGCATATAATAATAACAAACAGGCAAGAAACGATTATACAAAAATAAGGAGGGAGGCCCAAAAACAGTTTGAAGAGGATATCATAAATAAAAGTAGTGATAAACCAAAGCTATTTTACAGCTACGTCAGAAGCAAAACCAAAGTAAAAGATAAAATAAAATCCATTACGGACGATGGAATCACCTATACACAAGAGAAGGATATTTGTGAAGCACTAAAGAAGAATTTCCAATCAGTTTTTACAGAGGAAAATTTTTTTTAGAGGGATTATGTGGAACATGCATGCCCACACATACTACCACATATACAAACATCAGACAAAGAAATTCAGGAGGAGCTAAGTAAATTAGACAAAGGAAAAGCAAATGGTCCTGATGAAATTTCATGTTGGGTGCTACGTGAATGTGCAAAGGAGTTAAGTAAACCATTATTTTTAATTTTTAAGAAATCCTTGAGTCAAGATAAGCTACCTGATATTTGGAAGAAAGCAAACATTGTTCTGTTATTCAAGAAAGGGAATAGACAAAATCCACTTAACTACCGACCAGTATCACTAACCAGTGTTGTAAGCAAGGTATTAGAAAAGCTTATAAGAAAAGAATGGGTAAATCATCTAGAACACAATATGATAACAGAAAGACAGTTTGGTTTCAAAAAAGGAAAATCATGTGTTACTAATTTGTTGAGCTACTATGACAGAGTAACAGATACATTACAGGAAAGAGAAGGATGGGTGGACAGTATCTATTTAGATTTCAAGAAAGCATTTGACACAGTACCACATCAAAGACTTTTATGGAAACAGTACCATCAAGGAGGAATTCGAGGCAAACTGTATTGTTGGATGCAAGATTTTCTCATGAAAAGAAAAATGAGAACAGTGCTAAGGGAAAATTACTCATCATGGAAAGAAGTGACTATAGTAGGACTCGCCTAAGTTTGCGGCTGTGGTGTGGCCCGCACCTGTGTACAATGGTGCCACGTTTCCCCAACTTGCGATGTGAAACGGAAGCTATTTATGTACAAGGCAACACAAATACGATAAATTCAGATGAATAAAACTTACACTTGTGTATTTTGATGGATGAATCAACAGTAATCTTATTATGCATAAAATATTTATACAGTAACACAGAAACATGGCATACATATTGTACAGTGTTGCTAAAAGAAATTGTAGTCACTTTTAATGTTTTTTAGCGTAGTTTTAGGGTGGGTAATAATATTACAGTTATGGATATAAGAGAATGAGCCTGAAAAAAGAAGAAATATGCCAATATCCAAAGTAAAAGAAATAATTCATATAATTCTTGTGAGTGGCAACACTGACACACACAGTCTGGCCTAAGGTAAAGTACGTACCCCTCCGTAGACACAAGCATAGCTTGTACAGGTGTTGCTAGGGAAAAATGCTCACATTTACTGGCTTTTACCGTAATTTTAAGGGCGAGGAATAATCACATTTATAATCATAAGCTAATATGTAGGACAAAATAGTAGGCATATGCCAATACTGAAGTAAAAAAAAAAAACATTATTCACTCGCGAGCAGCAACACTTCCACACCCAGTCGGTGGCCTTGATCTCAGGGGTGGTGTGGAAATGATGTCAAATTTACAATATATACAATATTATGTAAAAGAAAATATCCAAAATGTCTCTTGCAATAAAAGAGAGAGAGAGAGAGAGAGAGAGAGAGAGAGAGAGAGAGAGAGAGAGAGAGAGAGGCAGGCAGGAGATGGGCAAAGTTGAATGCATTGTCAGCATGACGGGGGGTGGTGGTGGTGGAGGCATTGTCAGGCTGAGAGAGAGATGGAGGAAGGGGAAAGAGAATGAATGAATGAAAATCAATCATGATACTGCAATAACGGGTCATCTGTTGCCGTATACAAAAAATGATAAATATCACTAAATATAACAAAACTAAATTAACAAATGAAAGCACAATTATGAATAACTTATAAAAGAATCAAAAGTACTCAGGGTGGCTCACATCTCCCGCCAGGAAAGAGAGAGAGAGAGAGAGAGAGAGAGAGAGAGAGAGAGAGAGAGAGATAACGGTATAGAAAACGTGGCAACACTGTACACAGGTGCGGGCCACACCACAGCCGCAGACTTAGGCGAGTCCTACTATAGTGGAGTACCACAGGGCACAGTGCTGGCACCAATCATGTTTTTAGTGTATATAAATGATATAGACAGTAACACTGGAAATGAAACCTATCTAAATATGTTTGCAGATGATGCAAAAATACAAAGGAGAATTACTGACACAGACTCTTGTAAAGAGCTACAAGAAGAATAAAATAAACTTCATGAATGGAGTAATACATGGCAAATGGAATTCAGTGTGGACAAGTGTCATGTAATCAAGTTTGGTAAAAGTGGAAAAAGACCTGATTGGGATTATATGTTAGGAAATAAAACCCTACACACATCAGAAAGAAAGAAGGACCTAGGTGTGATTATCAATAACAGACTATCTCCGGCTGACCACATCAGCGAGAAGGTACGGAACATGTATACACTGCTTGCCAATATGAGAATAGAGTTTACATACATAAATGAAGACATGCTAAGAAGGATAATAACATCATTCATCAGACCAACCCTGGAGTATGCATCAGTAGTCTGGAGTCCTCATCTAAAAAAACACATAGACAAGATTGAAAAAGTTCAAAGGGCCGCTACAAGATGGGTACCAAGCTTAAGGGATCTAAGCTACGAAGAAAAACTAAATAAACTGAATCTACCAACACTACAGGAGAGAAGGAAAAGAGGTGACATGATTATGCTATATAAATGCATATCAGGGAAGGAGAAAATAGACATAAATAATTACTTAACGTATGGGGAAGCATCAGCAAGAGGACACTGCAAAAATGGCATAAAAAGAGAGGTGATAAAGAGGTAAGGAAATATAGTTTCCAAAATAGAGCAATTGATCAGTGGAATGCACTACCGAATGAAATAGTGTGTGCCAAAACAATTCACAAATTTAAGAATATGTACGATAAATATGGTTTAAGACACGGGACAGTACGGGCTTGACTCATTTCTGTAAAGATACAATTAGGTAAGAACAATTAGGTAAGAATACACACACACACACACACACACACACACACACACACACACACACACACACACACACACACACACACACACACACACACACAAAAGGCGACTTATAAGATTTTAATAACTTTCGACCTATTAGCTTATTATCAGTCATTTACAAACTCATCACTAGAGTCGTTACTGACAGAATAACATGAAATTTGTGCGAAAACCAACCTTGTGAACAGGCAGGATTCCGAATCGGGTATTCGACTACTGATCATCAACACACAATGAATCAGATAACTGAGAAGACGATAGAATATAGTATACCACTGTGCTTGGGTTTTGTTGATTACGAAATGGGTTATGACAAGTGGAGCACATAGTAATTATAAATTCATTGCAAGAACATGAAGTAAATGAGAACATAAAACTGCTCGAAAACATTTATAAAGCGGGAACTGCTATAGTGAAATTACATAAAGATTCAGAAAAATATAGGATTGAGAAGGACGTGCGTCAGGAAGATACAATTTCCCCAAAATTATTAACAGCATGCTTAGAAACTGTTTTCAGGAAGCTAGACTAGGAGAACAAAAGAGTAAACATAGATGGAGGTAAGGTAAACCATATAAATTTTGCGAAAGACATTGTCCTAATCTCAGAAACAGGGAGACGTTGCAAGAAATGCTTATAACCTGAACAGAGAAAGTCTCAAAGTAGGGCTAA